>NC_048581.1:64963642-65133642 GCF_013265735.2 Oncorhynchus mykiss
GGCCACAGTGCCACTCCCTCTCACAAACATTACCCTATTGAGACAGACCGCAGGGACCCGATTGAACTGATAGTTTTAGTGAACGCAGGCAATTTAACAGAAATTGTTTTGAGGTCTTGTCGTCATTTGGCATGGGTCTCCAGATCCTCAAAAAGTTCTACAGCTGCACCACCGAGAGCATCCTGACCAATTGCATCACTGCCTGGTATGGCAACTGTTCGGCATCTGACCGCTACAGAGGGTAGTGCGTACGGCCCAGTACATCACTGGAGCCAAGCTTCCTGACATCCAGGACCTCTATACTAGGCGTTGTCAGAGGAAGGCCCACATTTTTTTCAAAAACTCCATAGACTCCAAAAAGTCATAGACTGTTCTCTCTGCTACCGCGCAGCAAGCAGTACCAGAGTCCAGGAACAAAAGGCTCCTTAACAGATTCTACCCCCAATCCATAAATCTGCCGAACAACTAATCAAATGGCCTTGACTAACCTGTACCCCCACACATTGACTCTGTACCGGTACCCCCTGTATATAGCCTCCACATTGACTCTGTACCGGTACCCCCTGTATATAGCCTCCACATTAACTCGGTACCGGTACCCCCTGTATATAGCCTCCACATTGACTCTGTACCGGTACCCCCTGTATATAGCCTCCACATTGACTCTGTACCGGTACCCCCTGTATATAGCCTCCACATTAACTCGGTACCGGTACCCCCTGTATATAGCCTCCACATTGACTCTGTACCGGTACCCCCTGTATATAGCCTCCACATTGACTCTGTACCGGTACCCCCTGTATATAGTCTCCACATTGACTCTGTACCGGTACCCCCTGTATATAGCCTCCACATTGACTCTGTACCGGTACCCCCTGTATATAGCCTCCACATTGACTCTGTACCGGTACCCCCTGTATACAGCCTCGCTATCGTTATGTAAATGTCCTGTTACTTTTTGGATTGATTCGATTTTTAAAAACTTTAGTTTATCTAGTAAATATTTATTAACTCTATTTCTTGAACTGTATTGTTGGTTAAGAGTTTGTAAGTAAGCATTTCACGATAAGGTCAACACCTGTTGTATTCGGCACATGTGACAAATATTAGATTTTTATTTGATTACATTTTTTCTTTGATGTGACAGCCAATCTATTTGTGACAACAATTTGGGTGATAGCCAAGAGAAGGCCTCAAACCAGGGCCCTTGTGCTTGTCAAGCCTCTTATTGCTGTTGAATGGTTGGAATCAGGTGTGTTATTGCTGTTGAATGGTTGGAATCAGGTGTGTTATTGCTGTTGAATGGTTGGAATCAGGTGTGTTATTGCTGGGCTGGAGCAAAAGCCTGTTGACATGCTAACTTCTCTGTCTCTTCTCTGTCTCTCTGTTTCTCTCTCTCACTATTTATATATCTCTCTGTCTCTATGTTTCTCTCACTATCTATCTATCTCTCTGTCTCTATGTTTCTCTCTCTCACTATCTATCTGTCTCTCTGTCTCTATGTTTCTCTCACTATCTATCTCTGTTTTTCTCTCTCACTATATCTCAGTTTCTCTCTTACTATCGATCTATCTATCCATCTATCTATCTATCTATCTATCTCTCTCTCACTATCTATATATATCTGTTTCTGTCTGTCTGTCTGTCTGTCTGTCTGTCTGTCTGTCTGTCTGTCTGTCTGTCTGTCTGTCTGTCTGTCTGTCTCTGTCTCTGTCTCTGTCTGAGGTCCAGTCGCAGTAGCCACCCACATTCTCCACTGTCCTGACGGAGGCCTGCATAAAGGCCTGCTCTCTCTCCATGGGTGCACACACACACACACACACACACACACACACACACACACACACACACAGGGGCGCAGGAGGGGTACAGTCTCTCGGCAGGGTTGAGGGGGATTGAGGGAAGGTGGGTACGGCACTGCCCCACACAAAGGCAGCCCTGAAATAGCCCCCTCACACAATGAGACCTGCCACTCTGTCTATGAGATAATGTCTAATTGAAAACACTGCAGCCATTGTGCTCCTGTCACCGGCTCTATTGTCCAGATAGCCCTCCCCCACCTCTCTTTTTCCATTGACGCGGCACGATTGTTCCCTGCCATTGTGGCACCCGCACCCAACTCTCTTTCTTTCTCTCTCTCTCTACCTCTCCCTCTCTCCGTATTGTTATAATTTCATTACTCGTTTGTTTTTTGTTCCGCTTCTCCTTTTGCTCCCCTGCAGATCTTTTGTTCCACACATTTAGGCACTTCATTTGGAGCCACCGCCACTCTCTGTGTGTGTGTGTGTGTGTCTGTGTGTGTGTGCTAAACAGGTGTCAGTTTCATGATGAGATAAAACAGGAAGTAAATCATCTGAAAAGATATGTCTCTCATTCTGTAACATCACAGAAAGCTACAAACAGCTACATATACAGTATCTGCAGAGAAAATAAAGGGTCGTTGTGAAGAGAGAAGTAGTAATCTATTCACAGGCTTATCGCATGGCCGTGCACAGCTAGGACCTTTTCCATTGTTATGAAATATCCATTGTAAATCAATAGATCTTGTTTGAACACAGTAAACCACATAAGTGGTCACTAACCCTGGTCCTGAAGAGCTACTGTATTATGTGTGCTAGCCTTCATCCCAGCCTAGCTCTAATACACGAGATTCAGCAAGATATCAACAGACCGTTAAGACATTGAATAACTGATCATAGAGGATCAATAAGCATCAGGATTCATATGTTAACATGATTCCTGCAGCCTATTTTCCCAAAATTCTGGGGTGACTTTCCCACCTCTGGTACAGGTTTGGCCTCAACAAACCTGCCACACTGTAGATCAGATTCTGTGTTCCAGCCAAAGTCACACAATTAAAAAGCCTCCACATTTCCTCATTTTCACAAATTCTATTTTTTTTTTAAAAGGCGACCTGCGTATTATTCACGGTGTTAATTGGGGGGAAATACATGTATTGTGCATCGCGACGGCCCTGTGAAAACAAGATAAGGGCCTCGTGAACAGGTCCAAGCCGATGGCCATTCAATGGGATTGTTTGGTATGAAGATTGTGAACAAGTTGAAAACAGATTATTTTTCTTTTTTGCTCTGACCAAGTCTGCCTGTCTGAGGTGAACAGTCTGGAAGTTCCCCAGCTCTGCTCTGACAGTTTCTCCTGGATTCTGTCAGAGATGGTGACAGATTGCTATGTTTGACACAATGCATCTCTGCAGGTAAGATGTCATACATACACCTGTACATTTGATTGATTCTGAGGAGATGAACATACAGAGAGCAATCTGAGGTACCATATTTATACATTTTCTCAATGAATTATCGCCATTCCATCATGCAAAGCACTAGCTAAGCTGATGTTGTATTAACGTTGCTTAATGTTACAAACTTACACACACTCCCCCTTTCTACCCCCCAAACAAAAAAAGACAGAGATGGCTGTCTATCTCTCTGCTGACACAGTAAGTAGTATTTTCATTACCACAAGCTATCGCTAGCTGCATCTGCTGCTCCAGTTTGACTTAGAAACACATCATATCTGGTTAGATGAATTTGAATGCTTTATTTGTGAGAAACATAAACTTTAAAAAAAAACAAGAAACAAAACAAAAACTCCAAGGAAAGCACCTTTTATTTTAAACAAGAAGAGGTGGACCTCCACCCACGGTTTGAACAAAATAAACATGCATATAATAGCCATGTATTAATACCTATTGGTCCTATTCTTTCCTAGTCTCAGTCCAGGTCATGATATGATGCTATCAATGGGTGCTGGCTTTAGAGGGAGACACACAGACTAACAAACAAACAAACATACTACCCTGCGAGTCAGAATAGGCCACCCAGAGGTTGAAATAACAATCCCATTACAATACATCTGTTACTGTATTGATGTTGTGTATTTGAACTTTTTGAATTACATTTATTCATGAAGTTTTGATATAGGCCATAGACAGAGCAGAGGTTGAAAGAAATAACCACCACACAAGTCTGAGCCCCAAAACATGTTCAATGAAGGTGCTATGAATAGACAATGAGAGAAAGGCAGGGAGGTAGGCAGGATACAGACCCACCTTGCTGAGCCAAGCCAAGGTAGGAGAGGGGTCAGGTGGCTTAGGGAGTGGTCTAAGGAGGGGAAATAGTCTCTGGAGGGGGGGGGGGGGGGGGGGGGGGGGGCATCTGACCCGTGCACTGTGTCCTTTGTCTGGAAGTGGGGAGACAGAGAGGGATGAGAAGGGGAGTTGGCACTAACACTCCTATGAAGGACTATGTTATGTCATTGTATGTTACGCATGCTATGTTACGTATGAGTGTGTGTCCGGTAAAGCTTTCTATGGCTGAAAGGCCACCAAAATCATTTAAATTGGCTTACAGCATACAGAAATCCTCAAGTAAAACTTGTTTGCTTGAACTGCACCACTGTGACAGTCAACTGCCAACGTCTGTAGAGCCTCACTGTTCTCAGCCTGACTTAAGAATGTGTGGGAGGCGTGTGGCATTGAGAGTCAGCCCATTCCTCCCCTCATAGCACAAAGAGTCATCTGGCACTTGACAACGATGCCTGATGAGCGACGCATGTTGCCACAAGCTGTGGCACCCCTTCCTTTTAAGATGAGGCGCAGGGCTCCTGACCAGTAAGGCGACACCTCAGCCCTCGCTGCTGAAGCTCCTTGCTCCTTCTCCCACTTGTGAACTCCCGTCTGTCCTCGGCTGCTCGTTTCCATCACACTTCCCCCAGATAGCCAGCCGGCCTAGTGTTGTATGTTATTAATACTATTGTTAACTGCAAACTCAAGGCTGGCCTCGCTGACTCCGATCATCATGTTACAGGTATATTGTACCCAACAGTGAAATGGCCAATCCTGCTTTATATAATACTCTATTAATACCGTATGAAATATTATGGCCACTTATGGTAAGATGTGTGGAAATGTTGATTGACGTAAATGGTACTCTGCAGTCAGCAGTCTTGTATCTGAAATGTCGCAGGCAATGTTTCCTGGATGCAAATAAAATTGAGTATAGAATCCCTGCTGAAAATATGTCTACATTTCTCATGAGTTGCACAGTACACAGCGCATATCGCCATCTGGTGGATCCTCACAGTATTAACCCAAGACCATAAAAGTGGATGCCAGTGTGATGGTCAATATTGCTTGCAAATAAAATGTATCTAGCAGCATGATTCAATTGAATTTGTAGCCAAATGAAACCAAGTAACACTCAAATTAACGGTTTTCTATTTGTTGGCTTTTGCAATTAACAGAAGGAATACAGGTCAACAGAATAATAAGTGACGCGTATATGATCCCTGCTCGCTATGTTCCCTTTGGGATAATAAAGAGGAATTGGTTGGAAATACATATTTCATTATTGAAATGAGAACCACTAAGAAACAAAACTCAATTTATTTCAGAGGAGGAAACATTAATAAATGGAAAATTACATTATTCATGTATCAAACACCATCGAGCTTCAACATTGTTTGCAAAAACAAAAATGAAAAACATTACAAAATAGAATGGGAAAAACATCCACAAATCTGTCTGCTGGCTGTAGATGGATGTTGTCCTGTTGAGTTAAGTGGCAACACTCTGTAGTAAGGTGATGTTATCACCTTTCAGCATGATCCTCCCTGAGAGAGAGATGTAGGGAGGGATTGAGAGAGGAGGGATAGGTGGAGATAGAGACGGGTGATCAGTCTAGAGTAACTGACACTTCAGCAGTAGGAGACACTTGTTCAGACTGCCGACAAAGAAAAGATGACTAATCATCGACAACGAATGAGAAACTACAGACTTAGTCAACTGGAGTGGCCTTTATCAATTTGATGGCATTAGGCCACAAGAGTCATCCGTTTTGAAGTGTTTTCATCAAGGTGCTCCCCACCGGAAGAGGCATTTCCTTGTTTTACGTCCTTGTATTTCCTTGTTTGGTCCGTGTCTCTTTTCCTATCGTGTCAGACAACGTTTTGGTAGCCTATCCTGTGCTAATTTTATATCTTATGCGAGCTAGCTTTTTGCAAGTCAGACAAATGTTCAAAAACACCTCTGTTTGGACCTCCACCCATGCAAAACATTTGATTGGTTTAATAAGTAGTAACACATCAGTAGTTTCCATCTGGAAAAAGGGGTGATACAGTGGGGCAAAAACGTATTTAGTCAGCCACCAATTGTGGAAGTTCTCCCACTTAAAAAGATGAGAGGCGGCTGTAATTTTCATCATAGGTACACTTCAACTATGACAGACAAAATGAGAAGGGAAAAAAAATCCAGAAAATCACATTGTAGGATTTTTTAGGAATTTATTTGCAAATTATGGTGGAAAATAAGTATTTGGGAGAACTTCCACAATTGGTGGCTGACTAAATACGTTTTTGCCCCACTGTATCACCCCTTTTTTTATCATCTTCCCCAGGAGAACTTCCCCAGGCTTTCAAACAGAATGTGAGAGCCTCGGGCTCCGAGGCTAGTCCCAGACAAACTGATATTGTGGAATGTTGTCAATAGCCTGCAAGTCTTATTACTGAAATGTGTACAAATCAACATGTAATACACAGTTACAGACACTGAGAAATGTGAGGTAAGAAAGACAAAGAAAAACTGACTTACCCAGGGGCTTCCTGTTCTTGGTCTTCATGTGGACCTCCTCAGCGTCATCCAGAACCAGGTTCATGTACTCGTCAAAGCCCTGAAAGAGGGAGAGATGTGCTTGCTTCAACTACACAGCTAGGCATCAGCAGCCAAGATATAGTTTCAGGAGCCTTGGCCAAGTAGAATAAGGGAGGAAACACAGGAGGAAGAGGACTTACGATGATGCAGCCCTCTATCCGCATGTTCACTTGTTCATACAGCCAAACCTGTATCCGAGAACGCTGCAAGGAGAAGAGACGCTTTGAATACATTTGAGAGATCGCTCGCTAGGTAACGTATTATGAAAGTACGAGGTCTATTTACAACCATCAATATCAAATCATGTGACTGAAATGAAGAAAATCGTATAAAAATGTAATACTTACGTTCTGTAGATACCTGAAAATAAGGTTCTGGTGGACAGAGGGGAGGGTCAAGGAAACTACAAACATATTGCTTAACTGGCTACACAGGTTTTTCTGGCCATTTGCAACATTACTATCTCAATAGTTCATTTAAGTTAGCTACATACCCGGCCATAGTGTTCCAGTTCCTTGCTGAAACTCTAAGGTCCATGTGTATTAATAGCAACGGCTCATTAATTAGTAACTTAGCTAGCTACGTACCACTAGCTAGTTATGATCACCCTGCTAACTTAGCTAGCTACGTACCACTAGCTAGTTATGATTACACTGCTAACTTAGCTAGCTACGTACCACTAGCTAGTTATGATTACACTGCTAACTTAGCTAGCTACGTAACACTAGCTAGTTATGATTACACTGCTAACTTAGCTACAGTGATTCAGACACAAGTCAGAGCAAAATAGCAGGCTAACGTTACAACACAATACTGCACAGAGTATTTCATGATAAAAGGATACGATTGGCTGCACCATAACCTTCTGGACCTTCTGCCCTTGTCCTCTGTACGCCATCCTCCTTTTCGGTTTAACGCTTAGTTGTCTAAAGACCTTTTTTTTAGCAAAACATTTCAGTCGCAGTCCGACAGCGAAATTGAAATAATCACGTTGGAGTTCTCTTCAATGGCGCGCTCTAGGCCTTCCGCGTGCACAAGCAGAGTGATTGTGCTGCAGTGCCCCTATGGGCGGGAGGTCATTACTGCAGATTCCCCACAGACAGACAGACAGACAGACAGACAGACAGACAGACAGACAGACAGACAGTACCTCTGACTGCACTGCACAGTTCGGAGCAGGGCTCAATGTGGGCGGAAGGTAGTTACTGCATATTACAGACAGACAGACAGACAGACAGACAGAACCTCTGACTGCACTGTGCAGTTCGGGGCAGTGCTCAATGTGGGCGGGAGGTAGTTACTGCAGATTCCCTACCAGACACAGACAGACAGTACCTCTGACTGCACTGTGCAGTTCGGAGCGGTGCTCAATGTGGGCGGAGTCAATCGTTTGACCCCACCCACTTTTGTCCATCTGAGGTTTCAGTCACACACTGAATAAAAACAACACACGTTTGCGTAAGACACATTGAATACAAACGTATTTCATTTTTGAAGATCATAAGAAATATTATATAAAGTGGTCCGGCAGATGTGTTGTAACACTTTTTGCTTGATACTATATTTGAGACAAGCTACTGATATTGTTGCAGTTATAACTTGATTATATTATTTAATTGAGAATATATATACATATACATATATACATTGTTACTACCTATCCTGATTTATAATGCTATTTACTTTCCTCATGAGAATGGAGACAGACTATACCATATAGACATACTGACAAGCTGAATGTGTTTTGTACATTGAGTTATACCAGCTCCAGTACAGAGATCAGAGACTCGGGTGACTTCTACGTCATCTTTACTAAACAACATAACACAATTTACACAGTAGACAAAAACATGGTTTGACCACAATGGCTTCACTCCTGCTCCTCAGAAGAGGCAGACAGTCATTTTCTTGTCAACTGCCTCCACATGGAACATCTCATCTCTGTAACTGGAATGAGAACATGAATGGTTCCTAGAGGAGAATATGTTCCTCTTCATCCAGGCCATCATACAACCGTAGTTCTTTAAGAGTTGTAATACGGTCTTCCCCGTCCATCCCAATTACACCTGGGAGGTAAATGGTGCCTTTAAATGTTTGGCGTTCGCACCACCTTGCTGCCTCTACGCTGTCCCTGAGAAGAACATCTGCTTCCTTGAAGAAAAAGGAAGAATAAATATTAAGAGTAGTGCCTCATTGGGTGATCAAGACAAATTACACCCCATTTTCACAATACCACCATGCAAACAAAAGTCTTTAAACACTGGTTTAAGACTATACCACTCATCATATGAGAGGGGGGGTGGGGTAAGTCTTTAAACATTGGTTTAAGACTATACCACTAATCAAATGAGAGGGGGGGGGGGGGGGGTAAGTCTTTATACATTGGTTTTAGACTATACCACTCATCATATGAGAGAGGGGGGGGGGTAAGTCTTTATACATTGGTTTTAGACTATACCACTCATCATATGAGAGGGGGGGCGGGTAAGTCTTTAAACATTGGTTTTAGACTATACCACTCATCTTATGACACCTCCTACCTGAAGTGTGTTTTTGTTTTCGCTGCCTTTTTCGATCTTTCAACCTCTTCTTCAGACCTTAGTGAGTGACATACATTCAATATGAACATATATTCAGGTCAGTCTGGCTACAGTGAAACATGTGATTTTAAGGATGCAAATGACAAGTTTTTATAATGTTCAAGACTTACGGCATGAGAAAGTTCTGCAGGAGAACTAGGCACCACCATTGCCTAATGTGCTGCATGTTTTCCTTCGAAAAAGAAAATCACACAATCGGATGAGGATCCCAAAAAACATTATATCCATTAGTGATGAGAATTTCATAATTTATATATACCTCAGGGAAATCACACTGTGCTTCCATTTCAATGTATAGAGCGTACTGTAAGTTAAGAAATAATAGGTTGTTAAGTTTGATAGTTATGATAACAACAATAATGATCATAGTAAATAATAATAACAATAGCAAAATTGAATAATGTGTCCCTCAACAAAGGGGGGGTCAAAATCAAAAGTAATAGTCAGTATCTGGTGTGGCCACCAGCTGCATTAAGTACTGCAGTGCATCTCCTCCTCATGGACTGCACCAGATTTGCCAGTTCTTCTGTTGAGATGTAACCCCACTCTTCCACCAAGGCACCTGCAAGTTCCCGGACATTTCTGGGGGGAATGGCCCTAGCCCTCACCCTCCGATCCAACAGGTCCCGGACATGCTCAATGGGATTGAGATCCGGGCTCTTCGCTGGCCATGGCAGAACACTGACATTCCTGTCTTGCAGGAAATCCCGCACAGAACGAGCAGTATGGCTGGTGGCATTGTCATGCTGGAGGGTCATCTCAGGAAGGGTACCACATGAGGGAGGAGGATGTCTTCTCTGTAACGCACAGCGTTGAGATTGCCTGCAATGACAACAAGCTCAGTCCGATGATGCTGTGACACACCGCACCAGACCATGACGGACCCTCCACCTCCAAATCAATCCCGCTCCAGAGTACAGGTCTCGGTGTAACGCTCATTCCTTCGACGATAAACGCGAATCCGACCATCACCCCTGGTGAGACAAAACCGCGACTCGTCAGTGAAGAGCACTTTTTTTTCCCAGTCCTGTCTGGTCCAGTGACGGTGGGTTTGTGCCCATAGGCGATGTTGTTGCCAGTAATGTCTGGTGAGGACCCGCCTTACAACAGGCCAGCCTCTCTCAGCCTATTGCGGACAGTCTGAGCACTGATGGAGGGATTGTGCGTTCCTGGTGTAACTCGGGCAGTTGTTGTTGCCATCCTGTACCTGTCCTGCAGATGTGATGTTCGGAAGTACCGATGCTGTGCAGGTGTTGTTACATGTGGTCTGCCACTGCGAGGACGATCAGCTGTCTGTCCAGTCTCCCTGTAGCGCTGTCTTAGGCGTCTCACAGTACAGACATTACAATTTATTGCTCTGGCCACATTTGCAATCCTCATGCCTCCTTGCAGCATGCCTAAGGCATGTTCAAGAAAATGAGCAGGGATCCTGGGATTCTTTCTTTTGGTGTTTTTCAGAGTCTGTAGAAAGGCCTCTTTAGTGTCCTAAGTTTTCATAACTGTGAACTTAATTGCCTGCCGTCTGTAAGCTGTTAGTGTCTTAACGACCGGTGCATGTTCATTCATTGTTTATGGTTCATTGAACAAGCATGGGAAACAGTGTTTAAAACCTTAACAATGAAGATCTGTGAAGTTATTTGGATTTTTACGAATTATCTTTGAAAGACAGGTTCCTGAAAAAGGGACGTTTCTTTTCTTGCTGAGTTAATGTTGGGACCAGGGGATTTCATTACTGTATATACTATGTGTAGGCTGTGTAGACTCGCTATGTGTAACTAAGGGAATGGCATCAACAATACACATTTAGAGCCAGCCAAACACAACAAGGCAGACATTGAAGAAACACAGAAGAAAATCAATGATTAAATTGATTACATAACTGTACATGTAAACCGAGGCTTACTGCTCAAGTAGGCAAATTTTTCCAAATAAGATTCCCCAATTGTGAGCAATTAGCTAGCTCACGTGCAAATGGGTGCTAATTAACGCTATGCTAACATCGGTGCCGTAGTTGGTCATATATAAATATACCACTGCATTGTTATAACATGAATATTACAAAGTACATTATGCATGATGACAGTCTCACTTACTTCCATGGTTTATATTTTTATCCATGTAGGTTAGGTTCGATTAAGATTGGCTTTCATTTGGCGCAGTGGTTAAGGGCGCTGTACTGCAGCGCCAGCTGTGCCATCAGAGTCCCTGGGTTCGCGCCCAGGTTCTGTCGTAACCGGCCGCGACCGGGAGGTCCGTGGGGCGACGCACAATTGGCCTAGCGTCGTCCGGGTTAGGGAGGGCTTGGCCGGTAGGGATATTCTTGTCTCATCGCGCACCAGCGACTCCCGTGGCGGGCCGGGCGCAGTGCGCGCTAACCAAGGTTGCCAGGTGCACGGTGTACCCTCCGACACATTGGTGCGGCTGGCTTCCGGGTTGGATGCGCGCTGTGTTAAGAAGCAGTACGGCTGGTTGGGTTGTGTATCGGAGGACGCATGACTTTCAACCTTCGTTGAAAGTCATGTTGAAGCCCGTACGGGAGTTGTAGCGACGAGACAAGATAGTAGCTACTACAACAATTGGATACCACGAAATTGGGGAGAAAAAAGGGGTAAAAATAAATAAATAATTGGCTTTGACCTCAACTTGGTTGACCTTGAAGGAGACGGGAAGGGTTCTGGTTAAACGCGTTTGACTCCGCCCACATTGAGCCCGGCCCAACGTTTGACTCCGCCCACATTGAGCCCTGCCCCGAACTGCACACTGCAGTCAGGGGCTTCTCCAGACAGAATCGTGTTAATGGGGGACGCTGCAGTACGTTTCCCACTATGCATTACTTCTCCTGTGTAAATGAATGATCAGCATGGAGTAGAGTGGGGTAATGTATTGCCACTTGTGTAAGATTGTGGGTGAAAATAACTTCCTATTGAAAACACTGGTACAGACCAAGATCTTACAGAGATACCTTATTATTCAGTGACACTTTAATACAGTCATGGCCAAAAGTTTGGAGAATGACACAAATATTAATTTTCACAAAGTCTGCTGCCTCAGTTTGTATAATGGCAATTTGCATATACTCCAAAATGACGAGTGATCAGATGAATTGCAATTAATTGCAAAGTCCCTCTTTGTCATGCAAATGAACTGAATCCCCCAAAAACATTTCTACTGCATTTCAGCCCAGCCACAAAAGGACCAGTTGACATCATGTCAGTGATTTTCTCCTTAACACAGGTGTGAGTGTTGACGAGGACAAGGCTGGAGATCACTCTGTCAATGCTGATTGAATTTGAATAACAGACTGGAAGCTTCAAAAGGAGGGTGATGCTTGGAATCATTGTTCTTCTTCTGTCAGCCATGGTTAACTTGTCAGGATGGTGGGTGTAGCTGGTGTATAAAGTCAGGCGCAGGAGAGCAGAGATGAGTGAAACAACGCACTTTACTCAACAGCACAAAGTAAACAATTTACAAAGTGCAAAAAGAACGGTTGCCACAAAGCATGGGTGATAAACAGCACCCGGTACAAACCAGCCGGAACATACCGACCTGAACAAATAACAATCACACACAAAGACATGGGGGAAACAGAGGGTTAAATACATGCCCAGTAATTGGAAAATGAAAACCGGGTGTGTGGGACAACAAGACAAAACAACTGGAAAATGACAAATGGATCGGCGATGGCTAGAAGACCGGTGACGTCGAACGCCGAACACCACCCGAACAAGGAGAGGCATCGACTTCGGCCAAAGTCGTGACATAACTGCAAGGAAACACGTGCCATCATCATTGCTTTGCACAAAAAGGGCTTTATAGGCAACAATATTTCTGCCAGTAAGATTGCATCTAAATCAACCATTTATTGGATCATCAAGAACTTCAAGGAGAGCGGTTCAATTGTTGTGAAGAAGGTCCAGCAAGTGCCAGGACCGTCTCCTAAAGTTAATTCAGCTTGCTCAGGAATGGCAGCAGGCAGGTGTTAATGCATCTGCACGCACAGTGAGGCAAAGACCTTTGGAGGATGGCCTGGTGTCAAGAAGGGCAGCAAAGAAGCCACTTCTCTCCAGGAAAAACTTCAGGGACAGACTGATATTCTGCAAAAGGTACAGGGATTGGACTGCTGAGGACTGGGGTAAAGTCAGTTTCTCTGATGAATCCCGTTTCCAATTGTTTGGGGCATACGGAAAAAAGCTTGTTCGGAGAAGACAAGGTGAGAGCTACCATCAGTCATGTGTCATGCCAACAGTAAAGCATCCTGAGACCATTGATGTGTGGGGTTGCTTCTCAGCCAAGGGAGTGGGCACACAATTTTGCCTAAGAACACAGCCATAAATAAAGAATGGTACCAACACATCCTCAGAGAGCAACTTCTCCCAACCATCCAGGAACAGTTTGGTGACGAACAATGCCTTTTCCAGCATGATGGAGCACCTTGCCATAAGGCAAAAGTGATAACTAAGTGGCTCAGGGAACAAAACATCAATATTTTGGGTCCATGGCCAGGAAACTCCCCAGACCTGAATCCCATTGAGAACTTGTGGTCAATCCTCAAGAGGCGGGTGGACAAACAAAAACCCACAAATTCTGACAAACTCCAAGCATTGATTATGCAAGAATGGGCTGCCATCAGTGTCAGGCCCTGACCTTAGTTATCTTTGTTTTCTTTATTATTTTGGTTGGGTCAGGGTGTGACGAGGGTGATATATGTGTTTTTGGCCTGTCTAGGGTTTTTGTATGTTTATGGGTTTTTTCCAGTCTAGGTGTTTTTATGTCTATGGTTGCCTAGATTGGTTCTCAATCAGAGGCAGCTGTTTATCATTGTCTCTGTGATATGTGTTTTGTCCTGTCTATTAATGATTGGCAAAATGTCTGCTTTCGGCCTAGGATCCCAAATTAATGTAAGCAGTAGCAACTGGCCATTCAGTCCAGGTGGGACAGAGCCTAAAATAAAACATTTTGGGGGGTCTTTCCTGTTTTGCATGTTATTTTGACATTAATATATGTCACTTTTTTTTACATTGTTTGCAAACTGATATCACTGAGTTAAAGCTGCATACAAACATGGTATCTTTTGTTTATTGAGTAAGGCAGCTCCAAAATGCAAGTGTTTCAGCCTAGCTTGGTGCTTTCTGTGATGGGGCAAGCCAGCAGAAAATACGGAGCGTTGCGCCGTGATTTACTCAGTGTTCTGTCACTCATGGGGACACTAAGTCACCTCCAAGTCTAAGGGTGGAGCTAGAAAATTCAAACACCTTGGGTGCTGCCATAGAGTTACATTAGAAGTGCCCATCCAAGAAGGCTCAAGGTCATTGGAGACAGATAAAATTACATTAAATCACATATCTACAGATTGGACTGATCATGTCAACATCATACTTTCAAATCTTAGCTAGCAGTCATCATCGTGAATCAAGTTGACAATCTACTGGCAAATCCTTTTTATTCCTTGACATATGAAGAAAAATAATTAAGAGAAATTATAGATAAAACGTATCGGTGCTCATCGACCATTGGACATAAACATTACACAAGTTGGAAATCGCAAATTCAACAATGAGTGGTTTGGAAGGAATCAGTGGCTAACTGCAAGCATTGCAAAGCAATAATTATTCTGCTATTCAGTGCAGTGACTATGTGGTCCCAAGTCTAAGATTAAGGGTCTCATTTCCTAATTTAAAATGATAAACATTCAACATTGGCCATGCTGTCAATGAAGCATGATTTGTGCCGCGCTCAAAAGAACTGCAAAATTTGACTTCAGTGAGTTCAAGACAACTGGGAACTCTGGAAAAACGAGCTACGATTGGGAAAATACGTTTTGAACTTTCATCCAACTCGGAATTGTACATTCGGAACTTGGGACTCTTTCTAGAGATACGACCTGAAGATCACTGATGTCATCATGAATCAACCCTTTTTTTGTTTGAGTTCCCAGTTGTCTTGAAAACACCATAAAGCCAGTGAATGCCAGACTTTGATGACAAAGTTTGATGACAAAATTCGTCACACGAAGGACATCCGCGCCACCTTCCTGTTCAAGTGAGCACAGCACAAGGTGAGTCCAAAAATGTCTTGTATGCTGCTGCATAAATTATGTAATATACCAGAGAGATATATATACTGTAGCTAAGAAAGTAATATTAAGTGTATGTTGTGTAGTAAGCTGTTAGTAGCCCATGTGCCTCACCCTAATAATTTGGTCTATTTTCACCTCTTAATTTCACCTACTTTTCTGACTTGGTGGTGCACATGTAGCCTATAACCTGTTTTAGAGAAATGTAATCATCAAATATTTTAAGAGATTTCATTGTCTGCTTATACTGTATGACCCCTTTATTTATCCTATGGTTCTGACTTGGTGTACATGGAGAACACTGTAAGAACGGCACATGTTCTGAATTATGTTGCTGTACATTACAAAGATGCTGAACTTATATTGACTACGTCCGACCGAGCTCGCTCATTGATGTCTTCATAGAAATTACTGATTGCCTCTTATCTGCTTATGCCATAGTTAGTACATCTCAATTGTCAGTAGAAACCACATTTGTTTAAGCAAGTCAGCCATACAGTGCCTTGCGAAAGTATTCGGCCCCCTTGAACTTTGCGACCTTTTGCCACATTTCAGGCTTCAAACATAAAGATATAAAACTGTATTTTTTTGTGAAGAATCAACAACAAGTGGGACACAATCATGAAGTGGAACGACATTTATTGGATATTTCAAACTTTTTTAACAAATCAAAAACTGAAAAATTTGGCGTGCAAAATGATTCAGCCCCTTTACTTTCAGTGCAGCAAACTCTCTCCAGAAGTTCAGTGAGGATCTCTGAATGATCCAATGTTGACCTAAATGACTAATGATGATAAATACAATCCACCTGTGTGTAATCAAGTCTCCGTATAAATGCACCTGCACTGTGATAGTCTCAGAGGTCCGTTAAAAGCGCAGAGAGCATCATGAAGAACAAGGAACACACCAGGCAGGTCCGAGATACTGTTGTGAAGAAGTTTAAAGCCGGATTTGGATACAAAAAGATTTCCCAAGCTTTAAACATCCCAAGGAGCACTGTGCAAGCGATAATATTGAAATGAAAGGAGTATCAGACCACTGCAAATCTACCAAGACCTGGCCGTCCCTCTAAACTTTCAGCTCATACAAGGAGAAGACTGATCAGAGATGCAACCAAGAGGCCCATGATCACTCTGGATGAACTGCAGAGATCTACATCTGAGGTGGGAGACTCTGTCCATAGGACAACAATCAGTCGTATATTGCACAAATCTGGCCTTTATGGAAGAGTGGCAAGAAGAAAGCCATTTCTTAAAGATATCCATAAAAAGTGTTGGTTAAAGTTTGCCACAAGCCACCTGGGAGACACACCAAACATGTGGAAGAAGGTGCTCTGGTCAGATGAAACCAAAATTGAACTTTTTGGCAACAATGCAAAACGTTATGTTTGGCGTAAAAGCAACACAGCTGAACACACCATCCCCACTGTCAAACATGGTGGTGGCAGCATCATGGTTTGGGCCTGCTTTTCTTCAGCAGGGACAGGGAAGATGGTTAAAATTGATGGGAAGATGGATGGAGCCAAATACAGGACCATTCTGGAAGAAAACCTGATGGAGTCTGCAAAAGACCTGAGACTGGGACGGAGATTTGTCTTCCAACAAGACAATGATCCAAAACATAAAGCAAAATCTACAATGGAATGGTTCAAAAATAAACATATCCAGGTGTTAGAATGGCCAAGTCAAAGCCTGAATCCAATCGAGAATCTGTGGAAAGAACTGAAAACTGCTGTTCACAAATGCTCTCCATCCAACCTCACTGAGCTCGAGCTGTTTTGCAAGGAGGAATGGGAAAAAATGTCAGTCTCTCGATGTGCAAAACTGATAGAGACATACCCCAAGCGACTTACAGCTGTAATCACAGCAAAAGGTGGCGCTACAAAGTATTAACTTAAGGGGGCTGAATAATTTTGCACGCCCAATTTTTCAGTTTTTGATTTGTTAAAAAAGTTTGAAATATCCAATAAATGTCTTTCCACTTCATGATTGTGTCCCACTTGTTGTTGATTCTTCACAAAAAAATACAGTTTTATATCTTTATGTTTGAAGCCTGAAATGTGGCAAAAGGTCGCAAAGTTCAAGGGGGCCGAATACTTTCGCAAGGCACTGTAACAGCTATGTTTTTTAAAAGGCAGTATATTAAGCTGAATGAACTGTTTCGCTGCCAAACATGGTTTCCGCTGATAGCCAGGTGTAGCAGTGGTACGGTGTTGAGACTGCTTTTGGGACAGCTTTATGTAGGTCCTAACAGTTTGTGGGCACCTTTTGTCACTGTTATATTGCAATTCATGTATTGTTCAATGTTGTGTTGTGTAGTGTAGTGGCTTTGCTAGCAATGCAGCCTACTTTAGTTTTTTTGGGCCAAGATTTACATGCTAAAATCGCCACTGGTTTGAAGCATTGGAGATTAACACTTACCACACATTTTCACATAGCAAATGTTCTTTGAGTATAATTATAATTTAAAAAATCAGGAGAAGGGAATCAGTCTCACACAATATCTTTAAACAGAGGAACGAGCGTTGCGTAGGAGTGACGCCACGTCAGAATAGTTTATGCTATTGACCTGAAAAGCAGTCTATCCCTTACTCCTCTCTCTATATCCTCACTATTTGGCCTTTACATGGACCTTCATGTGCACGTTGAGGTGAACATTCTGAGTGAAGAATTTCCTACAGACCTCGCAGCAATAGGGCTTCTCTCCTGTGTGGATCTTCTGATGGATTCTGAGTGTAGTGGCGAGATGAACATTTTCCCACACTCAGAACACTTGTAGGACTTCTCTCCTGCGTGGATCTTCTGATGGATTCTGAGTGTAGTGGCGAGATGAACATTTTCCCACACTCAGAACACTTGTAGGACTTCTCTCCTGCGTGGATCTTCTGATGGATTCTGAGTGTAGTGGCGAAATGAACATTTTCCCACACTCAGAACACTTGTAGGACTTCTCTCCTGTGTGGATCTTCTGATGGATTCTGAGTGTAGTGGCGAGATGAACATTTTCCCACACTCAGAACACTTGTAGGACTTCTCTCCTGTGTGGACCTTCAGCTCTCCTGCCTGTCTGAAACCCTTTCCACAGGAGTGGCAGCGGTAGGGCTTCTCACCCAATGTGGAATTCGTAGTTTGCTGTCAGTTCCTCTGAGGACCGGCACTGTTTACCACACACACTGCAGAGGTACAGCTCCTCCTGCGTGTGCACTCTTACATGCACGTTGACATTTCCCATGTGCCTGAATGACTTGCAGACCTTACAGGGGAAGGAGGGTTGTTGGCTCTGGATGGAGGATGGAGACTCCTGGGAGGTCTCTGCCCCATTCCTCCCGCTTACCTTTGACTCTTTTGACCCCTTACTCTCCGCCCTTTCCACTTCCTCTCCTGCGTGAGTTTTCCGTCTGCAGTTGTTGGTACTCATCATCACTTCCTTGGCTCTCACTCTCACTGGGGCTTTCACTCCATGCTGAGGAGCTGTCTGTGTTTTCCTCTGAGGAAGGCTGTGTCAGCGAGTGCCGATGAGTGTACAGTTCGGTATGCATGTGACAACTGAGGTGCGTCTTTCATGGCTGGTCTTGCCCTCCTGTCCCAGACAGTGGCTCCACTCCTGCGGCTGGTCATGGGGATCCTCTATGGAGCCTGAGAGTGCGAGCATCCGAGAATCTGAAAAGACAGATTATATTATTAGCTCAAATGACCATCGGGCATAAAATAGTGAAAATGACCCACAACCTATTGGTAATAGTAATAGATAGAACAAAATATCTAAGAGGCATCCACCTCATCAAAGCAAACTACACCTTATGTTGATGATACCATAACATTATTCAAGTGCACAACAGTGACAAATTATAGCTACTTAGTAGCTGTGGTAGACAGATATGGATTTGTTAGAGACAGTAATACGTAGGTTAGGCACTATGGTACTGTTGCCAGGAACAAGATAGGCCCAGAATATACTTTAGAAAATTGTACATAAACTTCAAATTAGCTACCAGTCTAGCTAGTTCCAGGCCTGAGATTGGTGTTTCAGTGTTCACCGCAACGTCCAACATGCTCGGTAGGTGCACGTCGTTCTCCTGCTTGAAACATAACATTTTACCCTCATACTTGGAAATCATTTGTTCCATAAGGCTAGAAACACCTTAAGAGATTCCAATCGGGCCATTTTGGTGAATAAGTTAATGGTTGCAAGCAGCTATTGAAGCCATACTAGGAAATATTTGGCAAAGCACCCATTCTCTTTTCGTCCACCTGTGCAGGCTGAAGCCTGAAGGTTTGTGCAATACTGCCACCTAGCGTGTTAGCTCATAATGTCCAGTGTGAGTGAGTTTTTCATAAGTAAAATCAAAGATTGTACCGTATCTGTGGTAAAATTATGCTTTGGGTTTATTTTTTACAGTGTAGAGCTTAATTTTAAGTGGAGGCCAAGGCATGGATCTTCTGATGGATTCTGAGTGTAGTGGCGAGATTAACATTTTCCCACACTCAGAACACTTGTAGGACTTCTCTCCTGTGTGGATCTTCTGATGGATTCTGAGTGTAGTGGCGAGATGAACATTTTCCCACACTCAGAACACTTGTAGGACTTCTCTCCTGTGTGGATCTTCTGATGGATTCTGAGTGTAGTGGCGAGATGAACATTTTCCCACACTCAGAACACTTGTAGGACTTCTCTCCTGTGTGGACCTTCAGCTCTCCTGCCTGTCTGAAGCCCTTTCCACAGGAGTGGCAGCGGTAGGGTTTATTTTTTACAGTGTAGAGCTTAAGTTTAAGTGGAGGCCAAGGCGTGGATCTTCTGATGGATTCTGAGTGTAGAGCTTAAGTTTAAGTGGAGGCCAAGGCAACACAGATTAGTTAATCACTACTTTATTCTATTAGGACCAAATAAAACCAAGCTGCACAACATATCTGTAGGAGTAGCAGCACATGTTTCCATGTGTGTGGAGGGATGGAGGACTCTGCTCGTCAGGCTTAATGTGGTCTGTGGCTTGGATCATAGACTGGCCTGCACAGAGCCCTGACCTCAAACCCATCAAACACCATTGGGATGAATTGGAATACCGGCTGAGAGCCAGGCCTAATCGGCCATCAGTGCCCGACCTCTTTAATGATCTTGTCGCTGAATTGAAGCAAGACCCCTCAGCAATGTTCCAACATCTAGTGGAAAGCCTTCCCAGAAGAGTGGAGGCTGTAATAGCAGCAAAGTCCATATGAATGCCCATGATTTTGGAATGAGATGTTCGACGAGCCGGTGTCCACATACTTTTGGGCATGTAGTGTAATACATTTCATAAACATATTGTATAAAATGTCTTAAAGCAAAAATATACAGAAATAATACATTATCTGATAATAATACATTATTGCTTTAGAAAGGGGCACAAGACAGGGATGTATTCTCTCCCCACTCCTGTTTGCACTGGCAATCGAATCTCTTGCAGAAAGAATTAGACAAGACCCAAACGTAACAGGTATCAGTATTGGTAAAAATGAATATAAACTCAAATAAACTTATTGGCAGATGATCTCCTGATATACCTCACCAACACTGAAAACGTAATACTCCCATTGAAAAAAATATTTTAAGAATAATCTAAAATCTCAGGATATAGAATTACCATGGAAAAGAAACTAAATACTGGCAATAGGAAAAATAATTACTCATGATCTAAAGCAATCCTTTAAGTAGACCACAAAAAAATATCAAACAATTAGGATAAAAGTGACAACAAGCGTTTAGTGTATATACAGTATAATACAGTGCATGCGGAGAGTATTCAGAACCCTATGACTTTTTCCACATGTTGTTAGGTTACACTTTTATTCTAAAATGCATTACATCGTTTTCCCCCCCATCTATCTGCACACAATACCACGTAATGACAAAGCAAAAACAGGTTTTTAGATTTTTTTGCAAATGTATATAAAAAAAACCCTGAAATATCACATTTACATAAGTATTCAGACCCTTTGCTATGAGACTCAAAATTGAGCTCAGGTGCATCCTGTTTCCATTGATCATTCTTGAGATGTTTCTAGAACTTGATTGGAGTTCACCTGTGGTAAATTGAATTAATTGGACATGATTTGGAAAGGCACACACCTGTCTATATAAAGTCCCACAGTTGACAGTGCATGTCAGAGCAAAAACCAAGCCTTTAGATCGAAGGAATTTTCCATAGAGCTCCAACACAGGATTGTGTCGAGGCACAGATCTGGGGAAGGATACCAAAAACATTCTGCAGCATTGAAGGTCCCCAAGAACATAGTGGCTTCTATTATTCTTAAATTGAAGAAGTTTGGAACCACCAAGACTCTTCCTAGAGCTGTCCGCCCGGCCAAACTGATCAATCGGGGGAGAAGGGCCTTGGTCAGGGAGATGACCAAGAACCCGAGGGTCACTCTGATAAAGCTCCAGAGTTCATCTGTGGAGATGGGAGAACCTTCCAGAAGGACAACCATCTCTGCAGCACTCCACCAATCAGACCTTTATGGTAGAGTGGACAGAAGCCTCTTCTCTGTAATAAGGCACATGACAGCCCGCTTGGAGTTTGCCAAAGGGCACCTAAACAACTCTCAGACCATGGGAAACAGGATTCTCTGGTCTGATTAAAGTAAGATTGAACTCTTTGGCATGAATGCCAAGCATCATGTCTGGTGGAACCTGACATGATCCCTATGGTGAAGCACGGTGGTATCAGCATCATGCTGTGGGGATGTTTTTCAGCAGCAGGGACTGGGAGACTAGTCAGGACCGAGGCAAATATGAACGGAGCAATGTGCAAATCAAATCAACTTTAATTGGTCACATACACGTGATTAGCATTAGCAGATGTTATTGCGGGTGTAGGGAAATGCTTGTGCTTCTAGCTCCGACAGTGCAGTAGTATTTAGCAAGTAATATCTAACACATTTCACAACATTTAGCCAATATACACAAATCTAAGTAGGAATGAATTAAGACTATATACATATGGACGAGCGATGTCAGAGTGGAACGGAGTAAGATACAGTAGAATAGTATAGAATACAGTATATACATATGAGATGAGTAATTCCAGATATGTAAACATTATTAAGTGACTAGTGTTCCATTCCTTAAAGTGGCCAGTGTTTTCTAGTCTATGCCTATAGGCAGCAGCCTCTAATGTGTTAGTGATGGCTGTTTAACAGTCTGATGGCTTTGAGATACAAGATGTTTTTCATTCTCTCGGTCCCTGCTTTGATGCACCTGTACTGACCTCACCTTCTGGATGATAACTGGGTGAACAGGCAGTGGCTCGGGTGGTTGATATCCTTGATGATCTTTTTGGCCTTACTGTGACATCGGGTGCTGTAGGTGTCCTGGAGGGCGGGTAGTTTGCCCCTGGTTACTCGCCCTGGTAATGAGTTGGGCAGACCACACCACCCTCTAGAGCAAGGCTGCCCAACCCTTTTCATGGAGATCTAATGTCCTGTAGGTTTTCAGTCCAACCCTAATTTAGCATATCTGATTCAGCTAGTTAAGGTCTTGTTGAGCAGCTAATTAGTAGAATCAGGTGTGTTAAATTGTTAAAAACCTACAGCACGGTAGATGTCCAGGAAGAGGGTTGGGCAGCCCTGCTCTAGAGAGCCTTACAGTTGCGGGCGGTGCAGTTGCCGTACCAGGCGGTGATACAGCCTGACAGGATGCTTTCAATTGTGCATCTGTAAAACTTTGTCAGGGTTTTAGGTGACAAGACACATTTCTTTAGCCTCCTGAGGTTGAAGTGGCTCTGTTACGCCTTCTTCACCACACTTTCTGTGTGGGTGGTACATTTCAGTTTGTCAGTGATGTGTACGGCCAGGAATTTGAAGCTTTCCACTTTCTCCACTGCAGTCCCGTCGATGAGATAAGGGGGTGCACCCTCTGCTGTTTCCTGAAGTCCAATATCATCTCTTTTGTTTTGTTGACGTTGAGTGATAGGTTGTTTCCAGGCACCACACTCCCAGAGTCCTTACCTCCTCCTTGTAGGGTGTATCGTCATCGTTGGTAATCCAGCCTACTACTGTTGTGCCGTCTGCAAACTTGATGATTGAGTTGGAGGCGTGCTTGGCCACGCAGTCATGGATGAACAGGGGGTACAGGAGGGTGCTGAGCACACACCCTTGTGGGGCCCCAGTGTTGAGGATCAGCGGAGTGGAGGTGTTTCCTACCTTCACCATCTGGGGCGGCCCGTCAGGAAATCCAGGACCCAGTCAAGCTTGTAGCATCATACCCAAGAAGAATCAAGGCTGTAATCGCTATCAAAGGGGCTTCTACAAAGTACAGAGTAAAGGGTCTGAATACTAAAGAGGGGTTCTTTATTTTGACAATTTTCTAATAAAATAACAGTGAAGACATCAAAACTATGAAATAATAATAACACATGTAGTAACCAAAAAAAGTGTTAACGAAATCAAAATATATTTTAGATTTTAGATTCCTCAAAGTAGCCACCCTTTGCCTTGATGACAGCTTTGCACACTCTTGGCATTCTCTCAAACAGCTTCATCTGGAATGCTTTTCCAACCGTTTTGAAGGAGTTCCCACAAATGCTGAGCACTTGTTGGCTGATTTTCCTTCACTCTGTGGTCCAACTCATCCCAAACCATCTCCATTGGGTTGTGGATATGTGATTGTGGAGGCCAGGTCATCTGATGCAGCACTCCATCACTCTCCTTGGTCAAATAGCCCGTACAGAGCCTGGAGGTGTATTGAGTCATTGTCCTGTTGAAAAACAAATGATTGTCCCACAAAGCCCAAACCAGATGGGATGGCTTATCGCTGCAGAATACTGTGGTAGCTATGCTGGTTAAGTGTGCATTGAATTCTAAATAAATCAGACAGTGTCTCCAGCAAAGCACCCCCACACCTCCTCCTCCATGCTTCATGGTGGGAACCACACTTGCAGTGATCATCCATTCACCTACTCAGTGTCTCACAAAGATACGGCTGTTGGAATCAGAAATCTCACATTTTTCACTCATCAGCCCAAAGGACAGATTTCCATGGTCTAATGTCCATTGCTCACGTTTCTTGGCTCAAGCAAGTCTCTTGTTCTTATTGGTGTTCTTTAGTAGTGGTTTCTTTGCAGAAATTCGACCATGAAATCCTGATTCACGCCGTCTCCTCTGAACAGTTGATGTTGAGATGTGTCTGTTACTTGAACTCTGTGAAGCATTTATTTGGGCTGCAATTTCTGAGGTGCAGTTATCTCTACGGAACATATCCTCTGCAGCAGAGGTAACTCTGGATCTCCCTTTCCTGTGGCGGTCCTCATGAGAGCCAGTTTCATCATAGCGCTTGATGGTTTTTGAGACTGCACTTGAAGAAACTTTTAAAGTTCATGACATTTTCCGAATTGACTGACCTTCGTAAAGTAATGATGGACTGTTGTTTCTCTTTGCTTATTTGAGCTGTTCTTGCTATAATATGGACTTGGTATTTTACCGAATAGGGCTATCTTCTGTGTTGTCACAACACAACTTATTGGCTCAAACGGAAATAAATTCCACAAATTAACTTTTAACAAGGCCCACCTCTTAATTGAAATGCATTCCAGGTGACTACCTCATGAAGCTGGTGGAGAGAATGCAAATAGTTTGCAAAGCTGTCATCAAGGCAAAGGGTGGCTAATTAGAAGAATCTCAAAAAATATATATATTTAATTTGTTAAACACTTTTTTGATACTACATGATTCCATGTGTGTTATTTCATAGTTTTGATGTCTTCACTATTATTCTACAATGTAGAAAATAGTCAAAATAAAGAAAAACCCTTGAATGAGTAGTTGAGTCCAAACATTTGACTGGTACTGCACTGAGTTTACCAAACATTAAGAACATCTCATCACACAGACCTGTTTCATGTCTCCCCATCATCCACAATGTGGCATGTGTGCCCAACTTCCTCTCTCCTATAACCCATACTCCCCACCTCTTCCTTAGTTTACTCCACACAACTTCCTCTCTCCTACATCCCATACTCCCCACCTCTTCCTTAACTGCACATTATAAAATTGCCTCCCCGTACTTCTAGCATCCCACTCCCTTTGCCAAAGATTGAGCCCGGATCAAGGACTTGACTTCCCTGCGGCCCAGCGGGACCTGAATATCTACCCCCTCTCTCCTCACCGCACTCTTAGCCACCACATCAGCCTTCTCATTACCCTCCACACCCACATGGGCGGGAACCCAGCAAAAGCTACCACCACTCCAATCCTCTCCAATCCCACAAACAGCACTATCTATCCAACCTGTGCGTCTCCACAGCTTCTTCGGTGGAGTTTAACATCCAATATGTTGCATTACTGCCACCAACTGAACTATAATACAAATCCATTACCCTTTGTGATACAAAACGGGAACCGAGAAAAATAAAATACAAATATATTTTTAATTACCCTACCCACTACCCCATTCCACTACTTTGACCCTATCTGCTCCTGCACCATGCCAACTGCCTGGCCGACAGGACACCACCACTCAACTCAATTCAAGGGTTTTATTGGCATGGGAAACATGTTTACATGTCCAGTAAAATGACAGATATTTTTATACAGTGCAGGTCTATACTGATCGGGTCTAGTTGTCCTCGGATTCGTTCGGAACGGGTCTCTCTCTCTATATATTTTTTTACAGTGCAGGTCTATACTGAACGGGTCTAGTTGTCCTTGGATTCGTTCAGAACGGGCCTCTATATTTTTTTTACATGAATTTATGCATATTGGGTCCGGGTGGGAAAGCCCCAGGTCCATCTCGAAACCGGTCTGAGTTTTTGGACTCATAAAGGCCTCAAGAGTGAAGGTTTTGCCACATTCTTCGCAATCATTGCACTAGTTCAGGTTCTTCTTGTACTAGCCCCAATTTATCTTATAAGAAAACAAGCAACCAATGGTACACATATACACACAGACAAACTAATGAATCCGTAGTTGGGAGAGGCACAAAATTAGCGACCAACAAAAGTGCTTTATGTAACTTTATATTGGGTTTGAAAACCAAATCCAGTAGCCTTTGTGGACATTTGCTCTCCTTTTCCGATCTGGAAATGTATTCTTCGTCCTCTGTTTATTGTTTTCTCCAATGCCTCAAATATCTAAACAACCACCACTGTTAAACGAGTGAAATAGATAATAAACAAACGTGAAATAAACAATGAACAGTAAACAGTACACTCAGAAAAGTTCCAAAGAAATAGCGACATTTCAACTCTCATTTTATGGCTATCTACAGTGTTGTAGCAATGTGCAAATAGTAGCCAATGCAAATGTAGCCATATATTTCCTGTGACACTTCACAAAGATACAATCAGACTGCATTAGTATCTTTGATTGAGTGGAGTGTAGTTAAAATAATAATCATGATCTTGTGCGAATGTAATCTTAATGGAAACGGAATGAGATTCTCTCCATCTACTTATAATATAGCAGGTGACTGCGAAAAGGCAGGTGTTTTCATAACTTTCATTACCAAGATTAAGTAAGATTAATCCAGTATTGTACTATACTATTCTTACTACGGAAAACATCAATGTACACTGTTATTGAAATGTAAATCATTTGTAGTAAATCAATACATTTAGCTACAAGTGATTTGTGATTAGCATGTCACGCATTACGTCATACGCAACGTGCCCCTGCAATTTGGACTAGAAACCCCCAAGCGCGAACCTGCCAACGCCCGCGCAGAGACAGAGAGGAGACGGTACGGAAAATCACTTTTTTCATCAATAATTTCCCCCCGAAGAGTGGTTAAAAACTGTTATTACTAGCATGTCACTATCAACGTATGTATCTGCTTGTTTACTTAATTGGAGATAAAATGCTTCATTTTGTCAATCTCATTCAACAACAGCATCCGCTTGCCAGCCAGTCTACTGCAAACTAACGTTACTAGCTAGCAGCAGAGGAAGCTGAGAGCAAGCTAGGTCAACGGTAATCATTCATTTTCAATTAAATATTATATTTAAATGAGCTAACCGGTATGACAGGGTTCATATGAAAACAAATAACGTTATTATGTATTTCTTCATCATTGACCGATCGCACTGTTGCTAACTGTTAACTTGGATAACTAAGTAGCTCGAATGGCGATGGTTGCTCACTGCTGAAAACTGCCAGGGAGAGTAACGTTACTGAGAAAGCCGGGAAGGAAAACTAAACGATGGTAGCCAGAACACAATGTTTAATTATTTCAAGACATTGTAGTTTGTAAATGTAACGTTAATATTACCTAGGCGTGTTATTATTTTGCAAATTGTTGTGATTGTCGAACATTTCCCTATCAATGTGATAAAATTGTCACCAAACAGATTAGGCCATCGACTAGTACGATCCGTTACGTTATTTAGCTCGTATGTTGTTATTACCAAGCTACCAGGACATTATTCATCAGTTACCCAGCTAAGAAGTTAGGTTGACATTCGGCCAATGTTTTGATGATGCTGCATTCCTGTGAAGTCCGGATGTTGAATCCGCACTAAAATTGATTGCATAGCTAAATAATCCAATAATGTTGGATGTTGCAATAAAACAGACGGCGACTGACCTTCCATGCTAATTACCCAGACCAATTCTAATCAAGGTAGTTGGACTTGAGATCCATGCCATAGGAAAGTGTGTGTGGTAAGTTGTCTTGTGTAGAGCTGATTTCCCCTATTACACAGTGCCCTATATAGTCAGTGCTAATAGTAAAGGGATCCAACTGAACATTATTGACTTTCTGTAGTACATTGATTTCATTTGCTTGGTGTACCAGACAGTACAGTGTTGTGCAGTAATAGTAATTTGGCTGTATTTACTAACATGGACCTTTGATTGAAGGGCTGGTTAGCAGTATGTGAGTCTGTGTTTTTCTATGTAGCCAGTAGGAAGGAAACAGGGAGGCTGTGAATGATCACTAAAGCCTTTCAGGGTGAGTAAACCCGGCGTAATACCAGACACCGCCTTGCAGATAGAGCTGGTTTTGGTAGCCTATTACTGCACAGCATTTAACTGTAAGCCCAGAGGAGGAAGTCCCTGAAAACAATTCTACAACTACATTCTGTGTCCCCTGCTCTCTACATTTTAAAATATGAGTCATTTAGCAGACATTCTTACACAGAGCAAATTACAGTAGTGAGTGCATACATTTGGATACTTTTTTCGTACTGTAGAAGTGCCATTGGTTTGCTAGGAAGGGTAGCCTAATTTCACATTTCTAGAGTTTCTTGCAGATTTTTGTATTACAGTGAACCCTTGCAAATACAAAGGAGTGGGATGGAGAATTTTCTCTTTAGACATTCTTGGAATAGCCGAACACCCGCTAGTATTAGTTGAACATTAGATGTGTGTGTGGCGATGGAGACGCTTTACAGTTGTAGTAATGACTGCATCAGCCTTTATCCACTCATTTGTATTTGTAGGCCAGCCAGCACTCGGAAGCAAGTTCAGCCAGATCAGTGAAATAAGCTTATAGATAAACCCACAGAATCAGTATTGACAGTCAGACAGATTCAGTGTAGTCTTGAGTCCACAGGTGAAAAGTCCACATTGCTTGGTGTTGGTTGGCAACTATTGGAGTTTCCTTTTAACAGTACATTTTATTGGCCTATATCAAATGATGAACAGAAGTGTGTGTGTGTGTGGAACGCCGGGATCGGGATACGATCCTATGCTCTCACGGGTCTACGTGCACCAAAGATGGTGTCTGTAACCACTAGAAGGCCCAAACCCCAGGCTGTTGTGCCTACTTTGAGTCCATCTGTTTTGACTTGGCCTTCGCAGAATTAGCTGTAGCCATCTCATGACATCTGCTTTGGTCATGCAGGTCACCCTTCTGGAAGTATGACGATTGTATTAGCTATTAACAGTGTTGATTAGTTATAAATAGACGGTGTCAGTGCAGGGTAAAATATGGGTAGACGGATAGACTGTCAGTGTGGGTCTGTGGGTTTGTCTCGTGCAGACCACCTAAACAGTGCTATCACTCATAACTTGGCATCTGCATCAAGTGTCCAGCTGCCTGGAGTCACTGTAGAAAGTGAACACCCTGATCAATCTGCTGTGTGTCCTACTGGACCAGAACGATGGTCAGCACCACATCCTTAGGGTGTTGTGGTATGGAAGGATGGGGTCCATCTGTGCATGACCAGTTTGTTTGCACACGCTGTTTCTTTCACTCTTACGCTCTCTTGCTCACTTGAAATATGACTTGCAATGACTTGCAGTCTTGCTTTCTCTCTTCCTCGCTACATTTGTATGCAATTCACAACTAAATGTTTGCCATCATATCTTTGAATACCTTTCTGCCAGAAGTCAAAGAGCTCTGGATGAGTTATCTGTACTGGGGATTGGCATTTGACCTCTTTTGACTGTTTGTGTACTCACACATTTCTTACTCTCGCTCTTATATATATGAGCTGAAATAAACAGGTGTGGCATATCAAGAAGCTGATTAAACTGCACAATCATTACACAGGTGCACCTTGTGCTAGGGACAGTAAAAAGGCCACTTTAAAAATGTGTAGTTCAGTCATACAACACAATGCCACAAATGTCTCAAGTTTTGAGGGAGTGTGCAATTGGTATGCTGACTGCAGCTGTCCGACTGATGAATCTGAGGAGTACTCATTTTGATTGGCTTGGCCTTGCTCCCCAGTGGTTGGGTCTATGTCCACCCTGTGGAGGCCAGGTCATCTGATGCAGCACTCCATCACTCTCCTTGGTCAAATAGCCCGTACAGAGCCTGGAGGTGTATTGAGTCATTGTCCTGTTGAAAAACAAATGATTGTCCCACAAAGCCCAAACCAGATGGGATGGCTTATCGCTGCAGAATACTGTGGTAGCTATGCTGGTTAAGTGTGCATTGAATTCTAAATAAATCAGACAGTGTCTCCAGCAAAGCACCCCCACACCTCCTCCTCCATGCTTCATGGTGGGAACCACACTTGCAGTGATCATCCATTCACCTACTCAGTGTCTCACAAAGATACGGCTGTTGGAATCAGAAATCTCACATTTTTCACTCATCAGCCCAAAGGACAGATTTCCATGGTCTAATGTCCATTGCTCACGTTTCTTGGCTCAAGCAAGTCTCTTGTTCTTATTGGTGTTCTTTAGTAGTGGTTTCTTTGCAGAAATTCGACCATGAAATCCTGATTCACGCCGTCTCCTCTGAACAGTTGATGTTGAGATGTGTCTGTTACTTGAACTCTGTGAAGCATTTATTTGGGCTGCAATTTCTGAGGTGCAGTTATCTCTACGGAACATATCCTCTGCAGCAGAGGTAACTCTGGATCTCCCTTTCCTGTGGCGGTCCTCATGAGAGCCAGTTTCATCATAGCGCTTGATGGTTTTTGAGACTGCACTTGAAGAAACTTTTAAAGTTCATGACATTTTCCGAATTGACTGACCTTCGTAAAGTAATGATGGACTGTTGTTTCTCTTTGCTTATTTGAGCTGTTCTTGCTATAATATGGACTTGGTATTTTACCGAATAGGGCTATCTTCTGTGTTGTCACAACACAACTTATTGGCTCAAACGGAAATAAATTCCACAAATTAACTTTTAACAAGGCCCACCTCTTAATTGAAATGCATTCCAGGTGACTACCTCATGAAGCTGGTGGAGAGAATGCAAATAGTTTGCAAAGCTGTCATCAAGGCAAAGGGTGGCTAATTAGAAGAATCTCAAAAAATATATATATTTAATTTGTTAAACACTTTTTTGATACTACATGATTCCATGTGTGTTATTTCATAGTTTTGATGTCTTCACTATTATTCTACAATGTAGAAAATAGTCAAAATAAAGAAAAACCCTTGAATGAGTAGTTGAGTCCAAACATTTGACTGGTACTGCACTGAGTTTACCAAACATTAAGAACATCTCATCACACAGACCTGTTTCATGTCTCCCCATCATCCACAATGTGGCATGTGTGCCCAACTTCCTCTCTCCTATAACCCATACTCCCCACCTCTTCCTTAGTTTACTCCACACAACTTCCTCTCTCCTACATCCCATACTCCCCACCTCTTCCTTAACTGCACATTATAAAATTGCCTCCCCGTACTTCTAGCATCCCACTCCCTTTGCCAAAGATTGAGCCCGGATCAAGGACTTGACTTCCCTGCGGCCCAGCGGGACCTGAATATCTACCCCCTCTCTCCTCACCGCACTCTTAGCCACCACATCAGCCTTCTCATTACCCTCCACACCCACATGGGCGGGAACCCAGCAAAAGCTACCACCACTCCAATCCTCTCCAATCCCACAAACAGCACTATCTATCCAACCTGTGCGTCTCCACAGCTTCTTCGGTGGAGTTTAACATCCAATATGTTGCATTACTGCCACCAACTGAACTATAATACAAATCCATTACCCTTTGTGATACAAAACGGGAACCGAGAAAAATAAAATACAAATATATTTTTAATTACCCTACCCACTACCCCATTCCACTACTTTGACCCTATCTGCTCCTGCACCATGCCAACTGCCTGGCCGACAGGACACCACCACTCAACTCAATTCAAGGGTTTTATTGGCATGGGAAACATGTTTACATGTCCAGTAAAATGACAGATATGTTTATACAGTGCAGGTCTATACTGATCGGGTCTAGTTGTCCTCGGATTCGTTCGGAACGGGTCTCTCTCTCTCTATATTTTTTTACAGTGCAGGTCTATACTGAACGGGTCTAGTTGTCCTTGGATTCGTTCAGAACGGGCCTCTATATTTTTTTTACATGAATTTATGCATATTGGGTCCGGGTGGGAAAGCCCCAGGTCCATCTCGAAACCGGTCCGAGTTTTTGGACTCATAAAGGCCTCAAGAGTGAAGGTTTTGCCACATTCTTCGCAATCATTGCACTAGTTCAGGTTCTTCTTGTACTAGCCCCAATTTATCTTATAAGAAAACAAGCAACCAATGGTACACATATACACACAGACAAACTAATGAATCCGTAGTTGGGAGAGGCACAAAATTAGCGACCAACAAAAGTGCTTTATGTAACTTTATATTGGGTTTGAAAACCAAATCCAGTAGCCTTTGTGGACATTTGCTCTCCTTTTCCGATCTGGAAATGTATTCTTCGTCCTCTGTTTATTGTTTTCTCCAATGCCTCAAATATCTAAACAACCACCACTGTTAAACGAGTGAAATAGATAATAAACAAACGTGAAATAAACAATGAACAGTAAACAGTACACTCAGAAAAGTTCCAAAGAAATAGCGACATTTCAACTCTCATTTTATGGCTATCTACAGTGTTGTAGCAATGTGCAAATAGTAGCCAATGCAAATGTAGCCATATATTTCCTGTGACACTTCACAAAGATACAATCAGACTACATTAGTATCTTTGATTGAGTGGAGTGTAGTTAAAATAATAATCATGATCTTGTGCGAATGTAATCTTAATGGAAACGGAATGAGATTCTCTCCATCTACTTATAATATAGCAGGTGACTGTGAAAAGGCAGGTGTTTTCATAACTTTCATTACCAAGATTAAGTAAGATTAATCCAGTATTGTACTATACTATTCTTACTACGGAAAACATCAATGTACACTGTTATTGAAATGTAAATCATTTGTAGTAAATCAATACATTTAGCTACAAGTGATTTGTGATTAGCATGTCACGCATTACGTCATACGCAACGTGCCCCTGCAATTTGGACTAGAAACCCCCAAGCGCGAACCTGCCAACGCCCGCGCAGAGACAGAGAGGAGACGGTACGGAAAATCACTTTTTTCATCAATAATTTCCCCCCGAAGAGTGGTTAAAAACTGTTATTACTAGCATGTCACTATCAACGTATGTATCTGCTTGTTTACTTAATTGGAGATAAAATGCTTCATTTTGTCAATCTCATTCAACAACAGCATCCGCTTGCCAGCCAGTCTACTGCAAACTAACGTTACTAGCTAGCAGCAGAGGAAGCTGAGAGCAAGCTAGGTCAACGGTAATCATTCATTTTCAATTAAATATTATATTTAAATGAGCTAACCGGTATGACAGGGTTCATATGAAAACAAATAACGTTATTATGTATTTCTTCATCATTGACCGATCGCACTGTTGCTAACTGTTAACTTGGATAACTAAGTAGCTCGAATGGCGATGGTTGCTCACTGCTGAAAACTGCCAGGGAGAGTAACGTTACTGAGAAAGCCGGGAAGGAAAACTAAACGATGGTAGCCAGAACACAATGTTTAATTATTTCAAGACATTGTAGTTTGTAAATGTAACGTTAATATTACCTAGGCGTGTTATTATTTTGCAAATTGTTGTGATTGTCGAACATTTCCCTATCAATGTGATAAAATTGTCACCAAACAGATTAGGCCATCGACTAGTACGATCCGTTACGTTATTTAGCTCGTATGTTGTTATTACCAAGCTACCAGGACATTATTCATCAGTTACCCAGCTAAGAAGTTAAGGTTGACATTCGGCCAATGTTTTGATGATGCTGCATTCCTGTGAAGTCCGGATGTTGAATCCGCACTAAAATTGATTGCATAGCTAAATAATCCAATAATGTTGGATGTTGCAATAAAACAGACGGCGACTGACCTTCCATGCTAATTACCCAGACCAATTCTAATCAAGGTAGTTGGACTTGAGATCCATGCCATAGGAAAGTGTGTGTGGTAAGTTGTCTTGTGTAGAGCTGATTTCCCCTATTACACAGTGCCCTATATAGTCAGTGCTAATAGTAAAGGGATCCAACTGAACATTATTGACTTTCTGTAGTACATTGATTTCATTTGCTTGGTGTACCAGACAGTACAGTGTTGTGCAGTAATAGTAATTTGGCTGTATTTACTAACATGGACCTTTGATTGAAGGGCTGGTTAGCAGTATGTGAGTCTGTGTTTTTCTATGTAGCCAGTAGGAAGGAAACAGGGAGGCTGTGAATGATCACTAAAGCCTTTCAGGGTGAGTAAACCCGGCGTAATACCAGACACCGCCTTGCAGATAGAGCTGGTTTTGGTAGCCTATTACTGCACAGCATTTAACTGTAAGCCCAGAGGAGGAAGTCCCTGAAAACAATTCTACAACTACATTCTGTGTCCCCTGCTCTCTACATTTTAAAATATGAGTCATTTAGCAGACATTCTTACACAGAGCAAATTACAGTAGTGAGTGCATACATTTGGATACTTTTTTCGTACTGTAGAAGTGCCATTGGTTTGCTAGGAAGGGTAGCCTAATTTCACATTTCTAGAGTTTCTTGCAGATTTTTGTATTACAGTGAACCCTTGCAAATACAAAGGAGTGGGATGGAGAATTTTCTCTTTAGACATTCTTGGAATAGCCGAACACCCGCTAGTATTAGTTGAACATTAGATGTGTGTGTGGCGATGGAGACGCTTTACAGTTGTAGTAATGACTGCATCAGCCTTTATCCACTCATTTGTATTTGTAGGCCAGCCAGCACTCGGAAGCAAGTTCAGCCAGATCAGTGAAATAAGCTTATAGATAAACCCACAGAATCAGTATTGACAGTCAGACAGATTCAGTGTAGTCTTGAGTCCACAGGTGAAAAGTCCACATTGCTTGGTGTTGGTTGGCAACTATTGGAGTTTCCTTTTAACAGTACATTTTATTGGCCTATATCAAATGATGAACAGAAGTGTGTGTGTGTGTGGAACGCCGGGATCGGGATACGATCCTATGCTCTCACGGGTCTACGTGCACCAAAGATGGTGTCTGTAACCACTAGAAGGCCCAAACCCCAGGCTGTTGTGCCTACTTTGAGTCCATCCGTTTTGACTTGGCCTTCGCAGAATTAGCTGTAGCCATCTCATGACATCTGCTTTGGTCATGCAGGTCACCCTTCTGGAAGTATGACGATTGTATTAGCTATTAACAGTGTTGATTAGTTATAAATAGACGGTGTCAGTGCAGGGTAAAATATGGGTAGACGGATAGACTGTCAGTGTGGGTCTGTGGGTTTGTCTCGTGCAGACCACCTAAACAGTGCTATCACTCATAACTTGGCATCTGCATCAAGTGTCCAGCTGCCTGGAGTCACTGTAGAAAGTGAACACCCTGATCAATCTGCTGTGTGTCCTACTGGACCAGAACGATGGTCAGCACCACATCCTTAGGGTGTTGTGGTATGGAAGGATGGGGTCCATCTGTGCATGACCAGTTTGTTTGCACACGCTGTTTCTTTCACTCTTACGCTCTCTTGCTCACTTGAAATATGACTTGCAATGACTTGCAGTCTTGCTTTCTCTCTTCCTCGCTACATTTGTATGCAATTCACAACTAAATGTTTGCCATCATATCTTTGAATACCTTTCTGCCAGAAGTCAAAGAGCTCTGGATGAGTTATCTGTACTGGGGATTGGCATTTGACCTCTTTTGACTGTTTGTGTACTCACACATTTCTTACTCTCGCTCTTATATATATGAGCTGAAATAAACAGGTGTGGCATATCAAGAAGCTGATTAAACTGCACAATCATTACACAGGTGCACCTTGTGCTAGGGACAGTAAAAAGGCCACTTTAAAAATGTGTAGTTCAGTCATACAACACAATGCCACAAATGTCTCAAGTTTTGAGGGAGTGTGCAATTGGTATGCTGACTGCAGCTGTCCGACTGATGAATCTGAGGAGTACTCATTTTGATTGGCTTGGCCTTGCTCCCCAGTGGTTGGGTCTATGTCCACCCATGGCTGCACCCCTGCCCAGTCATGTGAAATCCATAGATTAGGGCCTAATGAATTTATTTCAATGAACTAATTTCCTTATATGAACTGTACCTCAGTAAAATCTTTGTTGCATTTCATATATTTTTTTGTTCAGTGTAAGTGCTAAAGGTAATGTGTAATACCTGCATTGAACACATGTAATTAGAGCCGATTTGTATAAAACTTTTTTTCCCATAACAATGTGTAATCTGCCTTTTTGGGTGCCAATTATGACCGATTACATTGCAATCCACAAGGAGACTGCGTGGCAGACTGAACACCTGTTACACGAGTGCAGCATCAAAATGAATTATCCTACATTATTTGTCAAACATGACTGGTGTTTGGCCTTCAAAGTATTCACACCCCTTGACTTTTTCCATATTTTGTTACATAGTGGTACATGTGGGTGCAAGGAGCCAAGGTAAGTTGCTAGCTTGCATTAAACTTCTCTTATAAAAAACAATGGATATTTTCATAATCACTAGTTAAATGCACATGGTTGATATTACTAGGTTAACTAGCTTGTCTTGCGTTGCATATAATCAATGCGGTGCCTGTTCAATTATCATCAAATTACAGCCTACTTCAACTCCGCAAATGGGTGAGGATTTAAGAAAAGTGCATTCGTGAAAAAAGCACGATCGTTGCGCAAATGTACCTGATCATAAACATCGAAGCCTTTCTTAAAATCAATGCACAGTAGTACATAAAAAAAACCTGCATATTTAGTTAAAATAAATGAATGTTAGCAGGCAATATTAACTAGGGAAATTGTAACTTCTCTTGCATTCAGTGCAAGCAGTGTCTGTATATGCAGCAGTTTGGGCCTCCTGGCTCGTTGTGAACCTTTCTTGAAACATGATCAATTATTAACTTGGGTCTGGCCTGAAGCTTGTGCTAGCAAACTTGCAACATTGTATAAAATATTCTGGGTGCTCAGTTTCCAGCGCCAGTGAGCTTCGTACAGAAGCAGCAATAGGCTATTTGCGCAAGGGCTTAAGAAGCAAAGACTTGGGCCTGAGCTCACCAGAGCTGAGTACTGGCACCTCAAACGTTCTACTGCTTGAGCTCCTGTTCCTCTTCTAGAATATTAGCTCAAAAGTATTGTGGAGCTCCTGCACCTAAATATAAACGGTACCAGCACCCAAAAACAGTATCGGAACCTATTTCAGGCCAAGTCAAGCACTGATAAGTAATCAGGTATGCCTATTTTATGACGTTTCCACAGGGTCAGAGCATGAGATTTTTTCGCAGAGTGGTTATCAAAAGGGCTGGAAAGATTTAAAAAATACATTGTGGAACTATTGTAATTCCCAATGGATGTAAAAAGACTTCATTTACTTGCTGTTTGGGGTGAAGAAAACGTTACCTTGAGAAGCTCCAAATGTCATTAGTGGTGGTGCGTTAAGCCAATCAGAAATAGTATCAAATCCCCATATGGGAACTTACTTCTATGTGTGCGCGTCCTTACTCAACATTGACAGGAGAACTCCAAACCAAAGACGGTGACTAAATTGTTGAAACTCGTAAATGGAATGAAATAAACAAACTTGTTTCTCACAACTGTAGCATAGGTTGTGAACTCTGCAAACAATGTGTCCTCTCAGACAATGAAAATGGGAGGACTGGAATAATATTGAATGCATTGAAATGCATTACCAAAGTAACAAACATTGTAGATTAGGAATTAACGGTAAATGTACAACTGGGGGTATATGTTATGGGTAATTGATATACACTAAGAATCAAAGCAAAAAATTCACACGATGCAAATAGTATGGGTAGCCATTTCATTCAAGGGTTTTTATTTTTACTCTTTTCTATGTTGTAGAATAATAGTGAGGACATCAAAACGATGAAAGAGCACATATGGAATCATGTAGTAACCCAGAGTGTTAAAGAATCAAAATATATTTTATATTTGGGATTCTTCAAGGTAGCCACCGTTTGCCTTGATGACAGCTTTGCACACTCTTGGCATTCTCTCAACCAGCTTCACCTGGAATGCTTTCCCAACATTCTTGAAGGAGTTCCCACACATGCTGAGCCCTTGTTGGCTGCTTTTCCATCACTATGTGGTCTACCCCATCTCAATTGGGTTGAGGTCAGGTGATTGTGGAGGCCAGGTCATCTGATGCAGCACTCCATCACTCTCCTTGGTCAAATAGCCCTTACACAATCTGGAGGTGTATTGGGTCATTGTCCTGTTGAAAAACAAATGATAGTCCCACTAAGCCCAAACCAGATGGGATGGCTTATTGCTGCAGAATACTGTGTTAGCCATGCTGGTTAAGTGTGCATTGAATCCTAAATAAATCACTGACCGTGTCACCAGCAAAGCACTTCAACACCATCATCCCACCTCCATGTTTCACGGTGGGAACCACACATGCAGAGATCATCCGTTCACCTACTCTGTGTCTCACAAAGTCACGGCAGTGGAACCAAACATCTCAAATTTGGACTCAACAGACCAAAGGACAGATTTCCATTGGTCTAATGTCCATTATTTGTGTTTCTTGGACCAAGCAAGTTTCTTCTTATTATTGTTGTCCTTTAGTAGTGGTTTCTTTGCAACAATTAGACCATGAAGACCTGATTCATGTAGTCTCCTCTAAACAGTTGATGTCTGTTACTTGAACTTTTAAGCATTTATTTGGACTGCAATTTATGAGGTGCAGTTAACTCTAATGAACTTAGCCTCTACTGCAGAGCTAACTGGGTCTTCCTTTCCTGTGGCGGTCCTCATGAGTCAGTTTCATCATAGCGCTTGGTTTTTGCAACTTCAAGAACCTTGCAAGTTTCTTCAAGTGCAATGTTCCGCATTGACTAAGCATGTCTTAAAGTAATGATGGACTGTTGTTTTCTTTGCTTATTTGATCTGTCCTTGCCATAATTTGCAGAATTTCTTTCCTTATTAACTTTTAACAAGGCACACCTGTCAGTTGAAATGCATTCTAGGTGACAAACTCACTAAGCTGGTTGAGAGAATGCCAAGAGTGTGCAAAGCTGTCATCAAGGCAAAGGGTGGCTACTTTGAAGAATCTCAAATAAAATATATTTTAATTGAACTTTATTTTTGGTTTCTACATGTCTGTGTTATTTCATGTAGAAAATAGTAAAAAAAAATAAACAAAACCTCTTGCATGAGGAGGTGTCCAAACCTTTGACTGGTACTGTATATTTGTTACTGCTTGTTTTAGTCAATCTCGGTCGACCAACAGCCTAACGACCAAACAGTCGACTAATTGGGGTTAGCCTTAACATTTTATATAGACTTGTCTTTTCTTAACTGAATTTTTAGAGTGTTTCGGTTTTCTAATCAATTTATTTGGCTATTTTGGTTAATGGCCTTGGTGCCCTGGCAGATTGGGAATCTCTTGAAGACCAAATTTCCTCGCCCCTGAGATCACAAAATTCCAGGCCTGGTTGTCTGTGTGAGTGGCCTGCAGTGGCTGGGGACTGACGTCACTATATTATCATTAAATAATATGGTAAATGATGTATGTATACAGACAATGTTTTATTTTATTTAGGCTGATTTCAAATGTGTTGTGCCAATAACATCTGCCATTGTCTAGTACTGTGCGTGGATATGGGTTATTGATTTGCTACTAGATGTTGCTGTGCTAATGATAAAGCATTTAGGCCTCGCTGTCAAATCAGTGTCTTAGGTCAGTTTGATCCATTTATATTTATCTATCCCAAAACATGTATAGCTGCAATTGAAAGTATGCCACCCTCTTCTTCCAGGTCAGCCAATCAGATCTTTGTCTGCTTGCTGGTTCCTTCCCACTTCCTCTCTGTGGTTACTGATTTCCCCCCCAGTAAAACGGACCATTTCTGCGTTATTGCGCCTTTGGTCTTGCTTGTTCTACGGGTAGTAGATTGGTAAAGTGAAGATCAGTGTGAGGTGTGTATTCCGTAGCATCACAAAACCCAGTGTTCTCCTCTCACTGATGGAGCACATTTCTCCATGCCAGCAGCCCATCTCTGCTGTATGTGTGAACCTGCACAGCCATGCCTTGTTTGTGTGAATGACACTACTATTTAAATGACCCAAATGTCCTTCCCTCTGTCTATAGTTTTCTCCATTAGGGTCGTTTCTGGAGGTGTAGTTACAGGACAGGCCCCTGTCTCCTCCTATCGCCTCAGATCTAAAAGAATGGGATGAGTGGATTAGAAATATTCCTGAATCTCTATTCAACCCATCTGTCATCTATTGAAGAAATCCCTGTAATGCGGAAGGGTTTGGGCCAGGCAAGAGGTTGTTTTACAGACCGGGCCTGCGTCAATCAGCTATGGAACAGGAGATGTGTCTGGGTGTTGACTGTAGTCACTGTTGCACCTCTTAACCAACACTTCTCTTTCACTAAACTGTGATGTGGTCTCTTTGGCTGGATGGTGTGTGTAATGAAAGCATGGTTTATGTAATGAGCAAGTGTGTAATGACAGGGAGAGAAGAGGGTAGTGTGTGTACATGACACACCTGCATGTGTATTGAGAGCGGTTGTGTGTGGGTAGAGAAATGGAGGGAGATGGTCAGAAGACCCCATGGAAGAGATGTGTAATAGTGACTGTCAGAGCTCGGTCTGTCTCACTGGGTGAACTTCAGCTCATGATTATTCCAACCAGTCTTCTTCCTCATCTCTGATTCTCACGTTCACTCGGGCAGTATGCTGTCACTACCTCAGTCCGCAGTCCAACCATGCTGCTTGGAATGGAGAATGTAAATGGCATGAAGACAACATTTTCATTTTATTTTAGAAACAGAAAAGCGTAGGCCTTGAACAGGGTGCTCATTAGCCTGTAGCTGTCTCCGAGGCTGTCGTTCTGCCGTTGTACCCACTAATCTCTCTTCTGGTTCTTTTACACTCTAGATCTTGAATGAGTAGAGAGGTTTCCAAAGCACAGCTATGCAAACGATCAAGTGTGTTGTGGTGGGTGACGGAGCTGTGGGTAAAACCTGTCTGCTCATCTCCTACACCACAAACAAGTTCCCCTCTGAATATGTACCCACGGTAAGTACCTTAAACACACACCTCTAACCCCTCTCTCTCTCTCTCTCTCTCTCTCTCTCTCTCCTCCTCTCTCCTCTCTCTTTCCTGTGTGTCTCTCTCTCCTCTCTCTTTCCTGTGTGTGTCTCTCTCTCTCTCGCGGCTCTCTCTCTCTCGCGGCTCTCTCTCTCTCGCGGCTCTCTCTCTCTCGCGGCTCTCTCTCTCTCGCGGCTCTCTCTCTCTCGCGGCTCTCTCTCTCTCGCGGCTCTCTCTCTCTCGCGGCTCTCTCTCTCTCGCGGCTCTCTCGCGGCTCTCGCTCTCTCTCTCTCGCGGCTCTCGCTCTCTCTCCCTCTCGCGGCTCTCGCTCTCTCTCTCTCGCGGCTCTCGCTCTCGCTGCTCTCGCTCTCTCTCTCTCGCGGCTCTCGCTCTCTCGCGGCTCTCGCTCTCTCTCTCTCGCGGCTCTCGCTCTCTCTCTCTCGCGGCTCTCGCTCTCTCTCTCTCGCGGCTCTCGCTCTCTCTCTCTCGCGGCTCTCGCTCTCTCTCTCTCGCGGCTCTCGCTCTCTCTCTCTCGCGGCTCTCGCTCTCTCTCTCTCGCGGCTCTCGCTCTCTCTCTCTCGCGGCTCTCGCTCTCTCTCTCGCGGCTCTCGCTCTCTCTCTCTCGCGGCTCTCGCTCTCTCTCTCTCGCGGCTCTCGCTCGCGGCTCTCGCTCCCTCTCTCTCGCGGCTCTCGCTCCCTCTCTCTCTCGCGGCTCTCGCTCCCTCTCTCTCTCGCGGCTCTCTCTCTCTCGCGGCTCTCTCTCTCTCGCGGCTCTCTCTCTCTCGCGGCTCTCTCTCTCTCGCGGCTCTCTCTCTCTCGCGGCTCTCTCTCTCGCTCGCGGCTCTCTCTCTCTCTCGCGGCTCTCTCTCTCTCGCGGCTCTCTCTCTCTCGCGGCTCTCTCTCTCTCGCGGCTCTCTCTCTCGCGCGGCTCTCTCTCTCTCGCGCGGCTCTCTCTCTCTCGCGCGGCTCTCTCTCTCTCGCGCGGCTCTCTCTCTCTCGCGCGGCTCTCTCTCTCTCGCGCGGCTCTCTCTCTCTCGCGGCTCTCTCTCTCTCTCGCGGCTCTCTCTCTCTCTCGCGGCTCTCTCTCTCTCTCTCGCGGCTCTCTCTCTCTCTCTCGCGGCTCTCTCTCTCTCTCGCGGCTCTCTCTCTCTCTCGCGGCTCGCTCTCTCTCTCGCGGCTCGCTCTCTCTCTCGCGGCTCTCTCTCTCTCGCGGCTCTCTCTCTCTCTCGCGGCTCTCTCTCTCTCTCGCGTCTCTCTCTCTCGCGTCTCTCTCTCTCGCGCGTCTCTCTCTCTCTCTCGCGGCTCTCTCTCTCTCTCTCGCGGCTCTCTCTCTCTCTCTCGCGGCTCTCTCTCTCTCTCTCTCGGCTCTCTCTCTCTCTCGCGGCTCTCTCTCTCTCGCGGCTCTCTCTCTCTCTCTCGCGGCTCTCTCGGCTCTCTCGCGGCTCTCGCTCTCTCGCGGCTCTCGCTCTCTCGCGGCTCTCGCTCTCTCGCGGCTCTCGCTCTCTCGCGGCTCTCGCTCTCTCGCTCTCTCGCGGCTCTCGCGGCTCTCGCTCTCTCGCGGCTCTCGCTCTCTCGCGGCTCTCGCTCTCTCGCGGCTCTCGCTCTCTCGCGGCTCTCGCTCTCTCGCGGCTCTCGCTCTCTCGCGGCTCTCGCTCTCTCGCGGCTCTCGCTCTCTCGCGGCTCTCGCTCTCTCGCGGCTCTCGCTCTCTCGCGGCTCTCGCTCTCTCGCGGCTCTCGCTCTCTCGCGGCTCTCGCTCTCTCGCGGCTCTCGCTCTCTCGCGGCTCTCGCTCTCTCGCGGCTCTCGCGGCTCTCGCGGCTCTCGCGGCTCTCGCGGCTCTCGCGGCTCTCGCTCTCTCTCTCTCTCTCGCGGCTCTCGCTCTCTCTCTCTCGCGGCTCTCGCTCTCTCTCTCTCTCGCGGCTCTCTCTCTCTCTCTCTCTCGCGGCTCTCTCTCTCTCTCTCTCGCGCGGCTCTCTCTCTCTCTCGCGCGGCTCTCTCTCTCTCTCTCGCGGCTCTCTCTCTCTCTCTCGCGGCTCTCTCTCTCTCTCTCGCGGCTCTCTCTCTCGCGGCTCTCTCTCTCTCTCGCGGCTCTCTCTCTCTCTCGCGGCTCTCTCTCTCTCTCTCGCGGCTCTCTCTCTCTCTCTCGCGGCTTTCTCTCTCTCTCTCTCGCGGCTCTCTCTCTCTCTCTCGCGGCTCTCTCTCTCTCTCTCGCGGCTCTCTCTCTCGCGGCTCTCTCTCTCTCGCGGCTCTCTCTCTCTCGCGGCTCTCTCTCTCTCGCGGCTCTCTCTCTCTCGCGGCTCTCTCTCTCTCTCTCGGCTCTCGCTCTCTCGCGGCTCTCGCTCTCTCGCGGCTCTCGCTCTCTCGCGGCTCTCGCTCTCTCGCGGCTCTCGCTCTCTCGCGGCTCTCGCTCTCTCGCGGCTCTCGCTCTCTCGCGGCTCTCGCTCTCTCGCGGCTCTCGCTCTCGCGGCTCTCGCTCTCGCGGCTCTCTCTCTCGCGGCTCTCTCTCTCGCGGCTCTCTCTCGCGCGGCTCTCTCTCGCGCGGCTCTCTCTCTCGCGGCTCTCTCTCTCGCGGCTCTCTCTCTCGCGGCTCTCTCTCTCGCGGCTCTCTCTCTCGCGGCTCTCGCTCTCGCGGCTCTCGCTCTCTCTCTCTCTCGCGGCTCTCGCTCGCTCTCGCGGCTCTCGCTCTCTCTCGCGGCTCTCGCTCTCTCTCTCTCTCGCGGCTCTCGCTCTCTCTCTCTCTCGCGGCTCTCGCTCTCTCTCTCTCTCGCGGCTCTCGCTCTCTCTCGCGGCTCTCGCTCTCTCTCTCTCTCGCGGCTCTCGCTCTCTCTCTCTCGCGCCCCCGTCTCTCTCGCGCCCCCGTCTCTCTCGCGCCCCCGTCTCTCTCGCTCCCCCGTCTCATGTGTCTCTGTGTGTTGCAGGTGTTTGACAACTATGCTGTAACTGTAATGATAGGAGGGGAGCCCTACACCCTGGGCTTGTTTGACACTGCAGGTACAGTCTACACTGGATTCAAATCAAATATTTAAAATGTGTGTCATTGCTATTTTAGATTAGGGTGTGTCCTGGTCTCTATAAAGTGGAGAGTTTTGGCTCTGCCTCAGTCTGATCAAAGACACCCTGCCTTCTCTGGATGGCCTGCCAATGTCCCCTAGTGTGTCGGTGTACACATGGAAGTGCATGTTCCATGTGTGTGTAGGCTAACGTTGTGTGTTCTCTCTCTCCCCCCAGGTCAGGAGGACTACGACAGGTTACGACCTCTGAGTTATCCTCAGACAGATGTCTTCCTCGTCTGTTTCTCCGTCGTTTCCCCCTCCTCCTTCGAAAATGTCAAAGAAAAGGTTGGCCTTCTCTTCCTTCCATCTGCTGCTGCCTCTCTTCCAGTCTCCTCCCCGTATCACTCACACACTCTCTAACCCGTGTATTCCAGTGGGTTCCAGAGATCACCCACCACTGTCCAAAGACCCCGTTCCTGTTGGTGGGGACTCAGATAGATCTGCGAGACGACCCGTCCACCATAGAGAAGCTGGCCAAGAACAAACAGAAGCCCATCACTCTTGAGACGGCAGAGAAACTGGCCAAAGACCTCAAGGCAGTCAAATATGTTGAGTGCTCAGCCCTCACGCAGGTAAGACCACACACACTGTTGTGCAACCTCACACACACGCACACACACAGTCCCCACACATGTATGAGCGAAGAGAGACACATGCTACACGCCCCCAGCCAAGCACATGCAAGTCCCTACCACAAACACGTTAGAACATCATCAGTCACTCCCACACATCTTCACCATCCTGAAATCACACAGGACACTTGCAGCTAAGTTTTCTCTCTCGTCTCTGGTCAGCTGAAGTGAGCGGACATTAAGAAATGCACCATTTTGTTTCAATGCTACATATCATCTGTCAAGGCTCAAAGAAACAAGAAAGTGGATGGAGAACGGTACAGAGTGTTGGTCCACGGACTGGCTGCGTGTTCTGATCTGTGTTGTATCCTGACCTTTATGGCAGGAGGTACTAGTGCCCTGAAACCTCAATGTGTCTGGTTCAAGTCCCACTCTGGCTGTTCCCTGTGAATCAGTAGAGGAACCTACTAAACCCACCTCCATCTGTGGATTGAAATAAAAAGTTGAATGTTTCAACTAATTCAACTGGTTAAATCGATGAGTGTTTTATTCTTAGCCGGTCTTATGTTTATTATACATTATTGACTGAGTTCCCAGCCAGTTTCAAAGCTGCAAAAAGGTGTTTTTGAGGCTACTGTCAGATAAGCACATTCTTTTTCAGAAATTGTTAATAGCTTCTCCAATAAGTGACCGTACTTCATATATAAAATGAGGAGATGAATGTGCTTATGTATTGATATGATAGTATATTTCGTTACTATTTCTTAAAATGTGAAAATATGGGTTTTAATTGCTAGCAGTCGTGCCTGTATGTCAGTTACACAGTAGCAACTTGAACTACATCAAGGTAATAGATTTCAGGCATTCACAGCTTACATTTTTCAATGCATTTTGTCTTATTTTACAGTTAAATTAACCCTGCATTGTTATAAAGTCTCAGGTGTGCTTACAGGGTACAGGAGCTGTAAATGACAAAGCAATATTGTTTAATACTTAGTATTAAACAATATAACTTTGCATAATATTTACAATATTATGCAAATATTTTGAGTAGACTTTGCTATTGTCTTTTTCACCATAAATCACTGCGCCAATTAAGCCCAGTGTGTGCCAATTAAGCCCAGTGTGTGCCAATTAAGCCCAGTGTGTGCCAATTAAGCCCAGTGTGTGCCAATTAAGCCCAGTGTGTGCCAATTAAGCCCAGTTTGCATTGAAACATGGGGTAGTGTGCTTCTCTAATATTCAATGAGCGTAAATGTTATTTTTGTTCAGATTTGGAAACCTCTGTAGTCCAAGACTTGTGTGATATCAGGGCTAGAATACCTCCAAGTGGTGGACCAATGGGAGCAGAATTATTTAAACACATTTTTAGCTGAATTCCTGGTGATTTTACAGTCTATTTTGACCAAAAACAAAAATCTGGCCTGTTGCCGACCACAGTCATAAGAAATGGGAAAACTGAAGGAGTACAGCGATCACCTCCCTCTCATACATCTTGTGCCCTATGGTGTTACTCGGTGGGAGTCGAGGGCTTTACTGTAACGGAAACCATGGGACCTAGTGGATCATAACTGTGGCCAAGTTTAGGTCTCCCTCCCCAACCCCATCTTGTGTCTCTTCCTCTCCTGCGCTGCCCTGGCGTCCTGCCCCCGTCCTTCCTCTCTCTAGACCAGCTTCCTCTGCCGTAAGAGCTGCTGATGCAATATCCTGTTTCCTGTGTGACTGTTCTGCTTGTCAGTCAGATGTTGCCCTAACCACCCGTCCTGGGTCAGATGTTATTTGCTCCTGATAGTGAAGGTTGGGACAGGGGGGTAAGGTCATTTGATCCTAGATCTGTGGGTCAGGGAAACTTCTATCTCAAACGCTTCAGCTCCGATCTCGCAGGGCAGTATCTCCATAGTCTAGAGGCTTCCTCATCTCCTCTACCAACTTTAGCTATCTTCCAGTCCTCTTTAGTCTCCTTGTGCTCTGTTAGATTTTCTATACAATGTTGCACTTACTTTCCCTCTCTACCCTCTCCCTCTCTACCCTCTCCCTCTCTACCCTCCCTCTGTATTTCCCCTCTGTTTCCCTATCCTATTTTCTTCTCTGCTCATCTCAACCCTTTTTTTCTATGTGTGCTGTGCTAACTGTTGTCGTTTTCTCCCCTCCCCTTTGTCGTTATAGCGAGGGCTGAAGAATGTATTTGATGAAGCTATCCTAGCCGCCCTAGAGCCACCAGAGACGCAAAGAAAGAGGAAGTGCTGTATATTCTAATGTCTTTCTCTCCTTGTCTGCTGCTTACTTTTAGTTTAAACCCAACCAACCACCTCTTCAAGCTATCCCCTGTATCCACTTCCCCTTTACGACAGTGTTACTTAATATTGAGTGTTACTGACTCTTCCTTCCCTCCCCTTTTTGTTTACTTGTCCTCATGGCCTTACTGTGCCTGAAGGACTGTGTCCGTTGCTCTTGGGTTTTCTCAGATCTATCAGTGCTGACTTTGGGTTCGGTTAATCACATCACTTATCCTCTCAGGGCAAATCTCAAATGACACCCTATTACCCATAGTGGACCAAGTAGTGTACTTTGTGGGAATTAGGATGTGATTTGAGACACGGCCCATGTGTCTTCTTCTTGGTTAGTGTTTCTCCTTCTGTTATGGTGTTTGGAGTGTCCAGAGTTAAGGGAGTGTCTGATTTACTTGACTCCACAGCATTGTAATTTAAGCACCAATTCTAGGAGCCTCCATGATTCCTAATGTTGTGTTTTTTGTACTACTGCTGGTGTATGACGAGACTGAGGTGTGACCGTGGTGACATTTAGGGCTGTCAAGTGCCAGAGCCACAGATGGAGAGTTTGGCCATCCTGGTTTCAACTGAAAAGCACACCAGTGCTATTAGATAATGTCGCGGAAGCCATGTTGGCACCTTTTGGGCAGTGTGGACTGATGACCGACTGTTGAACTTTAAAGCCAAACTTACAAAGGGAAGCAATGGAATTAGAGCCAGAACCCAGTAGCAGCATCACTGGACCCAAACTCTCTCTCTGTTCCACTCTGTTATGCTCCATTGCTGCAGTTCATATCTAGCCATCTTGGGAGTTTAAAAAGATTAAAAGCTAATATAATTGTGTGGAATTATTTGTGAAATGAATGAATAAAGGACTACTAAAATTGCTATCCTTTTACTCTGCCTCTCCTTTCCTTCCTCTATCTATGGGGACAGCTGGATAGCAGCTCAGTAGTGCTCAGTCCTCTGGCCACACAGCCTCCAAGACCAGTATGATATAGAGCCTAAACTCTGGTTTTCAAATATAAGTCTTGCCATAGGTTTTCTGTGGGGTTTCTAGAGATTCCCCGAACAGAGGGATACATGGGTTTCCTGCTCTGCTCATCTGTATTGTACGACTCTCACATGACATGGCCCAAGGCATTCCTTCCAATCCTCAGCTGCTCTAACTGTGTGTGTTCTGCTCTGACTAATTACATGTTTATCTGCAGACGCCATGGGAGGTTCTGGCTAACAGTAGGGTCTTTAGTGATCAGGGTAAACCTGTGTGTCTTTCTCAACACCTTTTTGACTTTAGTGGTCAGACTTTGGTTGTTTATACTTGAATCCCCTTGGGCCCTGTGTGTGTGTCTCTGAGCCCATGTCCTCTCGTACCTCCACTTTCTTGTTTGCCCGGCCTTTGTTTTGAACGCTCACTGCCCGATCCCACTTCACTTTGACATGAATCAATGCAGGTAGTATTACTATTTTCCTTTGTTGATAATATCCCCAGTTGTCTTTGTTCATTTCCAACCCTCTATGAGAATGAAGTATCCTGAGTTTTTATTTCCTTTTATGTCTAATGCTATGGTTTAGTTTGCACTTGATCTTTTAACCCCTTTGTGTTCTATTAAGTTGAATGCCCTTTTATTAAGCCTGTGTGTGTTGCCCTTTCATTGAGCCTGTGTGTGTGTGTTGCCCCTTCATTGAGCCTGTGTGTGTGTTGCCCCTTCATTGAGCCTGTGTGTGTGTGTTGCCCCTTCATTGAGCCTGTGTGTGCCTGTGTTGCCCTTTCATTGAGCCTGTGTGTGTGTGTGTTGCCCTTTCATTGAGCCTGTGTGTGTGTGTGTTGCCCTTTCATTGAGCCTGTGTGTGTGTGTGTGGCCCCTTCATTGAGCCTGTGTGTGTGTGTGTGTGGCCCCTTCATTGAGCCTGTGTGTGTGTGTGTGTGTGGCCCCTTCATTGAGCCTGTGTGTGTGTGTGTGTGTGTGTGTGTTGATCTTTCATTGAGCCTGTGTGTGTGTGTTGCCCTTTCATTGAGCCTGTGTGTGTGTGTGTGTGTGTGTGTGTGTGTGTGTTGCCCCTTTATTGAGCCTGTGTGTGTGTTGAGCCTTCATTGAGCCTGTGTGTTTTGTTTTTATCCACAGAAAGGCCTAAAGAATGTGTTTGATGAGGCGATACTGGCTGCGCTGGAGCCTCCCGAGCCCAAGAAGAAACGCAAATGTGTGCTGCTATGAATGACCCCAACTCTCACACACATGTACACCCTCCCCCTTCACCCCCCCCCATCCCCTCCCTTGCTCTGCTAAGGCTGATTGACAGCCATGCACTCTGAAGCGAAGTATAGGAACAAACAAAAGTTTCAGATTAGACTCTGCAAAAAGGAGCGATGACTTGCTCCATCCCTGTGTTCAACCAGCGGACCAACGGGAAGAGAGGCACAGAAGAGAACCTAACCCAGCTTGTAACCGTGACTACCATGGCCACACTCCCGTTCCAGTTACAACAGTCAGAGCTTTCAGATGGACAGAGCGAGACGGGTGCATCTCACTAGGCTCAGGTTGATTTCTCTCATTTGTTTCCCTTTCTCTACACTGGTCTCCAAGTAAATTGTTAGCAAAGGGAATATGATGGATGCCTACTGGGCATTGTCTTTAAACATCAGTGAAGATGAAAGGGAAGGAGACAAGGAGAGGCAGTAACTATAGTCTATTGAGATTCAGCCCTGTACTCAAGGAGAAGGCCAAAACATGCCCCCTTTTACTCTCCAAAGGGTTTGAACCTTCCAGGTGGTTAGATAACACAGGCTGTCATACAGGTGAGATAAGCTGTTGTAGGGTTGACGTAAGCTGTCAAGGTGTCATAACCGCTCATTGGTGATAGGACAGCAGGCTGATTTAAAGTATGACATTTATACTGTCTTTGACAGCTTTCTCTGTCAGTGGTGTTGATTTGGCTCTGAGCCACCTAGCTCCTGTGCACTTCTGATAGACCTATGCTCCGCCTTCAAATGAAATGGCTCAGAGTGACAGCTTGACACGCTGCTGTATTATTAAGCTCCACCCCTCATGACGAGTACATCAAGCGCCCAATCCCGCTGCTCCACTTCCAACACCACCTGATGAAGCAAAGTAGCCATTTTTTGTTTGTTTTCTTTGCCAAAGTCTCCCCTCCCTTCCTAGTGACAGAACAGTCTGCCATTTTTAATGATCAATCCCAAATTATCCCCCACCAGCTGGGCTCTTTAGTAAATCCAAATCAAGTAGATGGGGAAATATTTTATACTGCTTATACCGATCCAAATCCTTTCAGAACTGTACTGTAGGGGAAGAGGTTAGAGTAGACTAGACTGGCATTACTGAAGAACTAAAGGCATCCTGTTGCGATGGGTCTTGATGCAGGAATTGGCCTTTTGAAGCAGGGAACTTAAACAGTGTTAGCAGAAGAAGTGGTTGCCAGGGACCAAGGGAGAGTTAGCTGAACTTTGTCTCAACGTTATGGTAACCATAGAACTATTAGTGAAGCTGACTTGTTCTAAGCAACGTTCTGTTGTGTGTAGACCGGTGGCCATATTTTGTCCCATTTGGATGAATGAATTGATGCTTATAGCATCAGAATTCTGTGCCTTTCTCAGTGTTCTATATTGTCATGCTGCGATGGCAATGCTATTTTGCTGCCATGCTAGGTGTACCTCCTAATAAATCTGTGGTATGAGGGACTGTGTCGGTTCTATTACTTGTCATTCTGTGGTGGTAACGTTGGGGTAATGCCTGTAGGTGAGCCCCTGGTCTCCTCTGCGGTCAAAGGTAAACAGATTTAATAATAATGTAAGCTGGCACATGCGTCAATGTAGGCTCCAGATGTTTTACCATCATCTGTTTTTATTTTTTTATTTTACAAAGGTTACTTCCTGTCCTTTTACACTTAGGGTCCGGAACTCAGCTGAACTCTTGACACACCAGCTACAAACACCAATGACCTCCAATGACAGGGAATGTCTGTCAACCCTGGATTGTGATTGGTTGGTAGACACTGGTGGCTCCGAGGTTGGGTTGACGTCCAGACCAAGTTAACATTATTGTTATTATAACTGTTGTTGTTTTGGTGCGAAACCAAATGCTTTGTCTTACGTCTCTGTTCTTTGTATATGCATTCTTTGAAACAAATATTAAACTTATACCTTAATTGCCTTTACTCCTTTTCCTTGGCCATTCTTATTCATCAGGCAGTTTACCGAATTATTGAGGTGGTGCTCAAGGGACAAATGCACTACATGACCAAAAGTATGTGGACACCGGCTTGTCGAGCATCTCATTCCAAAATCATGGGTATTAATATGGAGTTGGTCCCCCTTTGCTGCTATAACAGCCTCCACTCTTCTGGGAAGGCTTTCCACTAGATGTTGGAACTTTCCTGCCGCGACTTGCTTCCATTCAACCACAAGAGAATTAGTGAGGTCGGGCACTGATGTTAGGCGATTAGGCCTGACTCAGTCGGTGTTCCAATTCATCCCCAAGGTGTTCGATGGGGTTGAGGTCAGGGCTCTATGCGGGCCAGTCAAATTCTTACACCGATCTCGTCAAACGATTTCTGTATGGACCTCTCTTTGTGCACGGGGGCATTGTCATGCTGAAACAGGAAAGGGCCTCCTCCTCCAAACTTTACAGTTGGCACTATGCATTGGGACAGATAGCGTGCTCCTGTCATCCCCCAAACCCAGAGTCGTCCGTTGGGCTGCCAGATGGTGAAGTGTGATTCATCACTCCAGAGAATGCGTTTCCACTGCTCCAGAGTCCAATGATGTCCTTGTCTCATCGCGCGACTCCTGTGGCGTGCCGGGCGCAGTGCGCACTAACCAAGGTTGCCAGGTGCACGGTGTTTCCTCCGACACATTGGTGCGGCTGGCTTCCGGGTTGGATGCGTGCTGTGTTAAGAAGCAGTGCGGCTTGGTTGGGTTATGTATCGGAGGACCCCCACCACCACCACACACACACGAAGGTGGAGATCCTTCTGCCTTGGATAACTACCGATTTCCAAGTTAGAGTCCCTGGCCAACTCTCATCTATTTGAACTTCTCATTCTAATGAGCAACCGTTTTAGACCAGGACATAACACTGGTTTTAGACCAGGACATAGCACTGTACCCGGTTCTAGACCAGCACATAGCTCTGTTTCAGCGGTTACACTCGTCTTAGATGATGTGCTCTGTTGTTTAGATCATAAAAGTCATTGTGCTGCACTATTTATTGACCTGTCGAAGGCATTTGATACGGTTGACCATTTCTTACTTGTTCCAAGGTTGTTTGAAAGAGTCCGAGATCAGGCATCTTCCCATTGTTTCCAGAACTAACGGGCAGGACCCATTGTGTGCTTACTGACTGTATCAAATCTAGTTTCCTCAATATTATGAAAGGTGTGCTGCAGGAGTCGGTTTTGGTGGGCCCTGTTCTCTTCACTACTTAGACCAATATTATTGGTCTATCTTATGTTAATGTTCACAGGGTTCCCTTGTAAATGACACCCTGGTCTCAATGGTGACCCGCCTTGTAGAAATAAAAGTGAAATAAAAAATACCCTCCCGTCCCGTCCCTGATACAGTTGAAGTCGGAAGTTTACATACACCTTAGCCAAATACATTTAAACCCAGTTTTTCACAATTCCTGACATTTAATCCAAGTAAAAATTCCATGTTTTAGGTCAGTTAAGATCACCACTTTATGAATGTGAAATAACAATACAGAGAATGATTTATTTCTTTCAGCTTTTATTTCTTTCATCACATTCCCAGTGGGTCAGAAGTTTACATACACTCAATTAGTATTTGGTAGCATTTGCCTTTAAATTGTTTAACTTGGGTCAAATGTTTCGGGTAGCCTTCCACAAGCTTCCCACAATAAGTTGGGTAAATGTTGGGCCATTCCTCCTGACAGAGCTGGTGTAACTGAGTCAGGTTTGTAGGCCTCCTTGCTCACACACGTTTTTTCAGTTCTGCCCACAAATTTTCTATAGGTTTGAGGTCAGGGCTTTGTGATGGCCACTCCAATACCTTGACTTTGTTGTCCTTAAGCCATTTTGCCACAACTTTGAAAGTATGCTTGGGGTCATTGTCCATTTGGAAGACCCATTTGCTACCAAGCTTTAACTTCTTGAGATGTTGCTTCAACATATCCATATAATTTTCCTACCTCATGATGCCATCTATTTTGTGAAGTGCACCAGTCCCTCCTGCAGCAAAGCGCCCCCACATGATGCTGCCACCCCTGTGCCTCCCGGTTGGGATGGTGTTCTTCGGCTTGCGAGTCTCCCCATTTTTCCTCCAAACAGTTCAAGTTTTGTTTCATCAGACCAGAGGACGTTTCTCCAAAAAGTATGATCTTTGTCCCCATGTGCAGTTGCAAACCGTAGTCTGGCTTTTTTATGGAGGTTTTGGAGCAGTGGCTTCTTCGTTGCTGAGCGACCTTTCAGGTTATGTTGATATAGGACTCGTTTTACTGTGGATATAGATACTTTTGTACCTGTTTCCTCCAGCATCTTCACAAGGTCCTTTGCTGTTGTTCTGGGATTGATTTGCACTTTTCGCACCAAAGTACATTAATCTCTAGGAGACAGAAATAATCTGTCTGTAAACAATTGTTGGAAAAATGACTTGTGTCATGCCAAAAGTAGATGTCCTAACTGACTTGCCAAAATATATAGTTTGTTGACAAGAAATTTGTGGAGTGGTTGAAAAACGAGTTTTAATGACACTTATGTTAGAGTATGTAAACTTCCGACTTCAACTGTACATGTGTAAATATTGTGCTGTCATCTGTGCCTTCCATTATTATACTGTACTTATAAGATGTTTATTATTTTCTACTGAGCCATTTACTTTTTTAGCATTTCATTTCTTATTGTTGCATCGTCAAGAAGGAACCTGCAAGTCTGTAAGTGTTTAGTTTGGATGGTGCATGGGTATCCTGTACATCCCATGAATACATCTGTAAGCGTTTAGTTTGGACGGTGCATGGGTATCCTGTACATCCCATGAATACATCTGTAAGTGTTTAGTTTGGATGGTGCATGGGTATGCTGTACATCCCATGAATACATCTGTAAGTGTTTAGTTTGGACGGTGCATGGGTATCCTGTACATCCCATGAATACATCTGTAAGTGTTTAGTTTGGACGGTGCATGGGTATCCTGTACATCCCATGAATACATCTGTAAGTGTTTAGTTTGGATGGTGCATGGGTATGCTGTACATCCCATGAATACATCTGTAAGTGTTTAGTTTGGACGGTGCATGGGTATGCTGTACATCCCATGAATACATCTGTAAGTGTTTAGTTTGGACGGTGCATGGGTATCCTGTACATCCCATGAATACATCTGTAAGCGTTTAGTTTGGACGGTGCATGGGTATCCTGTACATCCCATGAATACATCTAAGTGTTTAGTTTGGACGGTGCATGGGTATCCTGTACATCCCATTAATACATCTGTAAGTGTTTAGTTTGGACGGTGCATGGGTATGCTGTACATCCCATGAATACATCTGTAAGTGTTTAGTTTGGACGGAGCATGGGTATCCTGTACATCCCATTAATACATCTGTAAGTGTTTAGTTTGGATGGTGCATGGGTATCCTGTACATCCCATGAATACATCTGTAAGTGTTTAGTTTGGATGGTGCATGGGTATGCTGTACATCCCATGAATACATCTGTAAGTGTTTAGTTTGGACGGTGCATGGGTATGCTGTACATCCCATGAATACATCTGTAAGTGTTTAGTTTGGACGGTGCATGGGTATCCTGTACATCCCATTAATACATCTGTAAGTGTTTAGTTTGGACGGTGCATGGGTATGCTGTACATCCCATGAATACATCTGTAAGTGTTTAGTTTGGATGGTGCATGGGTATCCTGTACATCCCATTAATACATCTGTAAGTGTTTAGTTTGGACGGTGCATGGGTATGCTGTACATCCCATGAATACATCTGTAAGTGTTTAGTTTGGACGGTGCATGGGTATCCTGTACATCCCATTAATACATCTGTAAGTGTTTAGTTTGGACAGTGCATGGGTATGCTGTACATCCCATGAATACATCTGTAAGTGTTTAGTTTGGACGGTGCATGGGTATGCTGTACATCCCATGAATACATCTGTAAATGTTTAGTTTGGACGGTGCATGGGTATCCTGTACATCCCATTAATACATCTGTAAGTGTTTAGTTTGGACGGTGCATGGGTATCCTGTACATCCCATGAATACATCAGTAAGTGTTTAGTTTGGACGGTGCATGGGTATCCTGTACATCCCATGAATACATCTGTAAGTGTTTAGTTTGGACGGTGCATGGGTATCCTGTACATCCCATGAATACATCTGTAAGTGTTTAGTTTGGACGGTGCATGGGTATGCTGTACATCCCATGAATACATCTGTAAGCGTTTAGTTTGGATGGTGCATGGGTATGCTGTACATCCCATGAATACATCTGTAAGTGTTTAGTTTGGACGGTGCATGGGTATCCTGTACATCCCATGAATACATCTGTAAGTGTTTAGTTTGGACGGTGCATGGGTATGCTGTACATCCCATGAATACATCTGTAAGTGTTTAGTTTGGACGGTGCATGGGTATCCTGTACATCCCATGAATACATCTGTAAGTGTTTAGTTTGGATGGTGCATGGGTATCCTGTACATCCCATAAATACATCTGTAAGCGTTTAGTTTGGACGGTGCATGGGTATCCTGTACATCCCATTAATACATCTGTAAGTGTTTAGTTTGGACGGTGCATGGGTATCCTGTACATCCCATGAATACATCTGTAAGTGTTTAGTTTTGGATGGTGCATGGGTATCCTGTACATCCCATGAATACATCTGTAAGTGTTTAGTTTGGACGGTGCATGGGTATGCTGTACATCCCATGAATACATCTGTAAGTGTTTAGTTTGGACGGTGCATGGGTATGCTGTACATCCCATGAATACATCTGTAAGTGTTTAGTTTGGACGGTGCATGGGTATCCTGTACATCCCATGAATACATCAGTAAGTGTTTAGTTTGGACGGTGCATGGGTATCCTGTACATCCCATTAATACATCTGTAAGTGTTTAGTTTGGACGGTGCATGGGTATCCTGTACATCCCATGAATACATCTGTAAGCGTTTAGTTTGGATGGTGCATGGGTATCCTGTACATCCCATTAATACATCTGTAAGCGTTTAGTTTGGACGGTGCATGGGTATCCTGTACATCCCATGAATACATCTGTAAGTGTTTAGTTTGGACGGTGCATGGGTATCCTGTACATCCCATGAATACATCAGTAAGCGTTTAGTTTGGACGGTGCATGGGTATCCTGTACATCCCATTAATACATCTGTAAGTGTTTAGTTTGGACAGTGCATGGGTATCCTGTACATCCCATGAATACATCAGTAAGTGTTTAGTTTGGACGGTGCATGGGTATCCTGTACATCCCATGAATACATCTGTAAGCGTTTAGTTTGGATGGTGCATGGGTATCCTGTACATCCCATTAATACATCTGTAAGTGTTTAGTTTGGACGGTGCATGGGTATCCTGTACATCCCATTAATACATCTGTAAGTGTTTAGTTTGGACGGTGCATGGGTATCCTGTACATCCCATTAATACATCTGTAAGTGTTTAGTTTGGACGGTGCATGGGTATCCTGTACATCCCATGAATACATCTGTAAGTGTTTAGTTTGGATGGTGCATGGGTATCCTGTACATCCCATGAATACATCTGTAAGCGTTTAGTTTGGATGGTGCATGGGTATGCTGTACATCCCATGAATACATCTGTAAGTGTTTAGTTTGGACGGTGCATGGGTATCCTGTACATCCCATTAATACATCTGTAAGTGTTTAGTTTGGATGGTGCATGGGTATCCTGTACATCCCATGAATACATCTGTAAGCGTTTAGTTTGGATGGTGCATGGGTATGCTGTACATCCCATGAATACATCTGTAAGTGTTTAGTTTGGACGGTGCATGGGTATCCTGTACATCCCATTAATACATCTGTAAGTGTTTAGTTTGGATGGTGCATGGGTATCCTGTACATCCCATGAATACATCTGTAAGCGTTTAGTTTGGATGGTGCATGGGTATCCTGTACATCCCATGAATACATCTGTAAGCGTTTAGTTTGGACGGTGCATGGGTATGCTGTACATCCCATTAATACATCTGTAAGTGTTTAGTTTGGACGGTGCATGGGTATCCTGTACATCCCATGAATACATCTGTAAGCGTTTAGTTTGGATGGTGCATGGGTATCCTGTACATCCCATGAATACATCTGTAAGTGTTTAGTTTGGACGGTGCATGGGTATCCTGTACATCCCATGAATACATCTGTAAGCGTTTAGTTTGGATGGTGCATGGGTATGCTGTACATCCCATGAATACATCTGTAAGTGTTTAGTTTGGATGGTGCATGGGTATGCTGTACATCCCATGAATACATCTGTAAGTGTTTAGTTTGGACGGTGCATGGGTATCCTGCTGTAGGTCATGTAACTGTTAGATGCAATATGTTTTGTGGACTCCACTGGACAGATGTTGCTCTCCGGTTTTGTGATGAAACAAAAGTGTGGTGGAATTTATTCTACCATTGTGTCTTCTTATTGTTTTGGCCTATATATCACAGCGGCATATTAACTAAAAGGTTATAGAGCAAACAACGCAATTATCATAACACATACAGATGTGCTAAAATTGGTTGGTACCCATCCACAAAAAACAAAGAATGCACAATTTTCTCTGAAATAACTTGAAACTGACAAGTCATTGGCGTCCACCATTGTTTCTTCCATATTTAATAGAAATCAGACTTTGCTTTTAGATTTTTATTCAACATTATTTTGTAAATAATAAAACAAATGAAAATGGCATGGACAAAAATGACGGGAACCTTAATTAACCTGATATGTTGTTGCACAACCTTTAGAGGCAGTCACTGAAATCAAATGTTTTCTGTAGTTCTCAATGAGACGTCTGCACCTGTTAACAGGTCGTTTGGCCCACTGTTCCGGAGCAAACTGCTCCAGCTGTCTAAGGATTGATGGGTTCCTTCTCCAGACTGCAGGCTTCAGCTCTTTCCATAGATCTTCGATAGGATTCTGATCAGGACTCACAGAAGTCCACTCCAGAATAGTCCAATGTTCTGTTCTTATCCATTCTTGGGTGATTTTAGCTGTGTGTTTTGTGGTCATTATCCTGTTGGAGGACCCATGACCTGCGACTGAGACAGAGCTTTCTGACACTGGGCAGTACGCTTTGCTCCAGAATGCCTTGATAGCCTTGAGATTCCATTGTGCCCTGCACAGATTCAAGACACCCTGTGCCAGGCGCAGCAAAGCAGCCCCAAAACATAACCAAGCCTCCTCCATGTTTCACTGTAGGTATGGTGTTCTTCTCTTTGAAAGCTTCATTTTTCAACTGTGAACAATAAGCTGATGTGACTTGCCAAAAAGCTCCAGTTTTGACTCATCTGTCCAAATGACATTCTCCCAGAAGGATTGTGGCTTGTCGCTATGCATTTTAACAAGCTCCAGTCTGGCTTTTTTATGTTTTTCTTTCAAAAGTGGAGTCCTTCTTCCATGGAGCCCACTTTTGCTCAGAAAGCGGCGGATGGTGCGATCAGAAACTGACGTACCTTCACCTTGGAGTTCAGCTAGTATCTCTTTGGCAGTTGTCCTTGTTTTTTTCTACCGTTCACACACTCCTTCTGTTCAATCTGGGGTCCATTTTCCTTGTGCGGCCGCGCCCAGGGAGTTTGGCTACAGTTCCATGAACCTTAAACTTGTTAATAATATTTGCAACTGTTGTCACAGGAACATCAAGCTGCTTGGAGATGGTCTTGTAGCCTTTAACCTTTACCATGCTTGTCTATTATTGTTTTTCTGATCTCCTCAGACAAATCTCTCCTTTGCTTTCTCTGGTCCGTGTTCAGTGTGGTGCACACAATGATACCAAACAGCACAGTGACTACTTTACTCTGGTCCATGTTCAGTGTGGTGCACACAATGATACCAAACAGCACAGTGACTACTTTACTCTGGTCCATGTTCAGTGTGATGCACACAATGATACCAAACAGCACAGTGACTACTTTACTCTGGTCCATGTTCAGTGTGGTGACCACAATGATACCAAACAGCACAGTGACTACTTTACTCTGGTCCATGGTCAGTGTGGTGCACACAATGATACCAAACAGCACAGTGACTACTTTACTCTGGTCCATGGTCAGTGTGGTGTACACAATGACACCAAACAGCACAGTGACTACTTTACTCTGGTCCATGTTCAGTGTGGTGACCACAATGATACCAAACAGCACAGTGACTACTTTACTCTGGTCCATGTTCAGTGTGGTGACCACAATGATACCAAACAGCACAGTGACTACTTTACTCTGGTCCATGTTCAGTGTGGTGACCACAATGATACCAAACAGCACAGTGACTACTTTACTCTGGTCCATGTTCAGTGTGGTGACCACAATGATACCAAACAGCACAGTGACTACTTTACTCTGGTCCATGTTCAGTGTGGTGTACACAATGACACCAAACAGCACAGTGACTACTTTACTCTGGTCCATGTTCAGTGTGGTGACCACAATAATACCAAACAGCTCAGTGACTACTTTACTCTGGTCCATGTTCAGTGTGGTGACCACAATGATACCAAACAGCTCAGTGACTACTTTACTCTGGTCCATGTTCAGTGTGGTGACCACAATGACACCAAACAGCACAGTGACTACTTTACTCTGGTCCATGGTCAGTGTGGTGCACACAATGATACCAAACAGCACAGTGACTACTTTACTCTGGTCCATGTTCAGTGTGGTGACCACAATGATACCAAACAGCACAGTGACTACTTTACTCTGGTCCATGTTCAGTGTGGTGACCACAATGATACCAAACAGCACAGTGACTACTTTACTCTGGTCCATGTTCAGTGTGGTGACCACAATGATACCAAACAGCACAGTGACTACTTTACTCTGGTCCGTGTTCAGTATGGTGACCACAATGATACCAAACAGCACAGTGACTACTTTACTCTGGTCCGTGTTCAGTATGGTGACCACAATGATACCAAACAGCACAGTGACTACTTTACTCTGGTCCATGTTCAGTGTGGTGACCACAATGATACCAAACAGCACAGTGACTACTTTACTCTGGTCCGTGTTCAGTATGGTGACCACAATGATACCAAACAGCACAGTGACTACTTTACTCTGGTCCGTGTTCAGTGTGGTGACCACAATGATACCAAACAGCACAGTGACTATTTTACTCTGGTCCGTGTTCAGTATGGTGACCACAATGATACCAAACAGCACAGTGACTACTTTACTCTGGTCCATGTTCAGTGTGGTGACCACAATGATACCAAACAGCACACTGACTACTTTACTCTGGTCCATGTTCAGTGTGGTTACCACAATGATACCAAACAGCACAGTGACTACTTTACTCTGGTCCATGTTCAGTGTGGTGACCACAATGATACCAAACAGCACACTGACTACTTTACTCTGGTCCATGTTCAGTGTGGTTACCACAATGATACCAAACAGCACAGTGACTACTTTACTCTGGTCCATGTTCAGTGTGGTGCACACAATGATACCAAACAGCACAGTGACTACTTTACTCTGGTCCATGTTCAGTGTGGTGACCACAATGATACCAAACAGCACAGTGACTACTTTACTCTGGTCCGTGTTCAGTATGGTGACCACAATGATACCAAACAGCACAGTGACTACTTTACTCTGGTCCGTGTTCAGTATGGTGACCACAATGATACCAAACAGCACAGTGACTACTTTACTCTGGTCCATGTTCAGTGTGGTGACCACAATGATACCAAACAGCACAGTGACTACTTTACTCTGGTCCATGTTCAGTGTGGTGTACACAATGACACCAAACAGCACAGTGACTACTTTACTCTGGTCCATGTTCAGTGTGGTGACCACAATAATACCAAAGAGCTCAGTGACTACTTTACTCTGGTCCATGTTCAGTGTGGTGACCACAATGATACCAAACAGCTCAGTGACTACTTTACTCTGGTCCATGTTCAGTGTGGTGACCACAATGACACCAAACAGCACAGTGACTACTTTACTCTGGTCCATGGTCAGTGTGGTGCACACAATGATACCAAACAGCACAGTGACTACTTTACTCTGGTCCATGTTCAGTGTGGTGACCACAATGATACCAAACAGCACAGTGACTACTTTACTCTGGTCCATGTTCAGTGTGGTGACCACAATGATACCAAACAGCACAGTGACTACTTTACTCTGGTCCATGTTCAGTGTGGTGACCACAATGATACCAAACAGCACAGTGACTACTTTACTCTGGTCCGTGTTCAGTATGGTGACCACAATGATACCAAACAGCACAGTGACTACTTTACTCTGGTCCATGTTCAGTGTGGTGACCACAATGATACCAAACAGCACAGTGACTACTTTACTCTGGTCCGTGTTCAGTATGGTGACCACAATGATACCAAACAGCACAGTGACTACTTTACTCTGGTCCGTGTTCAGTGTGGTGACCACAATGATACCAAACAGCACAGTGACTACTTTACTCTGGTCCGTGTTCAGTATGGTGACCACAATGATACCAAACAGCACAGTGACTACTTTACTCTGGTCCATGTTCAGTGTGGTGACCACAATGATACCAAACAGCACACTGACTACTTTACTCTGGTCCATGTTCAGTGTGGTTACCACAATGATACCAAACAGCACAGTGACTACTTTACTCTGGTCCATGTTCAGTGTGGTGACCACAATGATACCAAACAGCACACTGACTACTTTACTCTGGTCCATGTTCAGTGTGGTAACCACAATGATACCAAACAGCACAGTGACTACTTTACTCTGGTCCATGTTCAGTGTGGTGCACACAATGATACCAAACAGCACAGTGACTACTTTACTCTGGTCCATGTTCAGTGTGGTGACCACAATGATACCAAACAGCACAGTGACTACTTTACTCTGGTCCGTGTTCAGTATGGTGACCACAATGATACCAAACAGCACAGTGACTACTTTACTCTGGTCCGTGTTCAGTATGGTGACCACAATGATACCAAACAGCACAGTGACTACTTTACTCTGGTCCATGTTCAGTGTGGTGACCACAATGATACCAAACAGCACAGTGACTACTTTACTCTGGTCCATGTTCAGTGTGGTGCACACAATGATACCAAACAGCACAGTGACTACTTTACTCTGGTCCATGGTCAGTGTGGTGCACACAATGATACCAAACATCACAGTGACTACTTTACTCTGGTCCATGTTCAGTGTGGTGCACACAATGATACCAAACAGCACAGTGACTACTTTACTCTGGTCCATGTTCAGTGTGGTGCACACAATGATACCAAACAGCTCAGTGACTACTTTACTCTGGTCCATGTTCAGTGTGGTGACCACAATGATACCAAACAGCACAGTGACTACTTTACTCTGGTCCATGTTCAGTGTGGTTCACACAATGATACCAAACAGCACAGTGACTACTTTACTCTGGTCCATGTTCAGTGTGGTGCACACAATGATACCAAACAGCACAGTGACTACTTTACTCTGGTCCGTGTTCAGTGTGGTGACCACAATGATACCAAACAGCACAGTGACTACTTTACTCTGGTCCATGTTCAGTGTGGTGCACAGTGACTACTTTACTCTGGTCCATGGTCAGTGTGGTGCACACAATGATACCAAACAGCACAGTGACTACTTTACTCTGGTCCATGTTCAGTGTGGTGACCACAATGATACCAAACAGCACAGTGACTACTTTACTCTGGTCCATGTTCAGTGTGGTGCACACAATGATACCAAACAGCTCAGTGACTACTTTACTCTGGTCCATGTTCAGTGTGGTGACCACAATGACACCAAACAGCACAGTGACTACTTTACTCTGGTCCATGTTCAGTTTGGTGACCACAATGATACCAAACAGCACAGTGACTACTTTACTCTGGTCCATGTTCAGTGTGGTTACCACAATGATACCAAACAGCACAGTGACTACTTTACTCTGGTCCGTGTTCAGTGTGGTGACCACAATGATACCAAACAGCACAGTGACTACTTTACTCTGGTCCATGTTCAGTGTGGTGACCACAATGATACCAAATAGCACAGTGACTACTTTACTCTGGTCCATGTTCAGTGTGGTGCACACAATGATACCAAACAGCACAGTGACTACTTTACTCTGGTCCGTGTTCAGTGTGGTGACCACAATGATACCAAACAGCACAGTGACTACTTTACTCTGGTCCATGTTCAGTGTGGTGCACAGTGACTACTTTACTCTGGTCCATGGTCAGTGTGGTGCACACAATGATACCAAACAGCACAGTGACTACTTTACTCTGGTCCATGTTCAGTGTGGTGACCACAATGATACCAAACAGCACAGTGACTACTTTACTCTGGTCCATGTTCAGTGTGGTGCACACAATGATACCAAACAGCTCAGTGACTACTTTACTCTGGTCCATGTTCAGTGTGGTGACCACAATGACACCAAACAGCACAGTGACTACTTTACTCTGGTCCATGTTCAGTGTGGTGACCACAATGATACCAAACAGCACAGTGACTACTTTACTCTGGTCCATGTTCAGTGTGGTTACCACAATGATACCAAACAGCACAGTGACTACTTTACTCTGGTCCGTGTTCAGTGTGGTGACCACAATGATACCAAACAGCACAGTGACTACTTTACTCTGGTCCGTGTTCAGTATGGTGACCACAATGATACCAAACAGCACAGTGACTACTTTACTCTGGTCCATGTTCAGTGTGGTGACCACAATGATACCAAACAGCACAGTGACTACTTTACTCTGGTCCATGTTCAGTGTGGTGACCACAATGATACCAAACAGCACAGTGACTACTTTACTCTGGTCCATGTTCAGTGTGGTGACCACAATGATACCAAACAGCACAGTGACTACTTTACTCTGGTCCATGTTCAGTGTGGTGACCACAATGATACCAAACAGCTCAGTGACTACTTTACTCTGGTCCGTGTTCAGTGTGGTGACCACAATGATACCAAACAGCACAGTGACTACTTTACTCTGGTCCGTGTTCAGTGTGGTGACCACAATGATACCAAACAGCTCAGTGACTACTTTACTCTGGTCCATGTTCAGTGTGATGCACACAATGATACCAAACAGCACAGTGACTACTTTACTCTGGTCCATGTTCAGTGTGGTGACCACAATGACACCAAACAGCACAGTGACTACTTTACTCTGGTCCATGTTCAGTGTGGTGACCACAATGATACCAAACAGCACAGTGACTACTTTACTCTGGTCCATGTTCAGTGTGGTGACCACAATGATACCAAACAGCACAGTGACTACTTTACTCTGGTCCATGTTCAGTGTGGTGACCACAATGACACCAAACAGCACAGTGACTACTTTACTCTGGTCCATGTTCAGTGTGGTGCACACAGTGATACCAAACAGCACAGTGACTGCTTTACTCTGGTCCATGTTCAGTGTGGTGCACACAATGATACCAAACAGCACAGTGACTACTTTACTCTGGTCCATGTTCAGTGTGGTGACCACAATGATACCAAACAGCACAGTGACTACTTTACTCTGGTCCATGTTCAGTGTGGTGCACACAATGACACCAAACAGCACAGTGACTACTTTACTCTGGTCCATGTTCAGTATGGTGACCACAATGATACCAAACAGCACACTGACTACTTTACTCTGGTCCGTGTTCAGTGTGGTGCACACAATGATACCAAACAGCACAGTGACTACTTTACTCTGGTCCATGTTCAGTGTGGTGACCACAATGATACCAAACAGCACAGTGACTACTTTACTCTGGTCCGTGTTCAGTATGGTGACCACAATGATACCAAACAGCACAGTGACTACTTTACTCTGGTCCGTGTTCAGTGTGGTGACCACAATGATACCAAACAGCACAGTGACTACTTTACTCTGGTCCGTGTTCAGTATGGTGACCACAATGATACCAAACAGCACAGTGACTACTTTACTCTGGTCCATGTTCAGTGTGGTGACCACAATGATACCAAACAGCACACTGACTACTTTACTCTGGTCCATGTTCAGTGTGGTTACCACAATGATACCAAACAGCACAGTGACTACTTTACTCTGGTTCATGTTCAGTGTGGTGACCACAATGATACCAAACAGCACACTGACTACTTTACTCTGGTCCATGTTCAGTGTGGTAACCACAATGATACCAAACAGCACAGTGACTACTTTACTCTGGTCCATGTTCAGTGTGGTGCACACAATGATACCAAACAGCACAGTGACTACTTTACTCTGGTCCATGTTCAGTGTGGTGACCACAATGATACCAAACAGCACAGTGACTACTTTACTCTGGTCCGTGTTCAGTATGGTGACCACAATGATACCAAACAGCACAGTGACTACTTTACTCTGGTCCGTGTTCAGTATGGTGACCACAATGATACCAAACAGCACAGTGACTACTTTACTCTGGTCCATGTTCAGTGTGGTGACCACAATGATACCAAACAGCACAGTGACTACTTTACTCTGGTCCATGTTCAGTGTGGTGCACACAATGATACCAAACAGCACAGTGACTACTTTACTCTGGTCCATGGTCAGTGTGGTGCACACAATGATACCAAACATCACAGTGACTACTTTACTCTGGTCCATGTTCAGTGTGGTGCACACAATGATACCAAACAGCACAGTGACTACTTTACTCTGGTCCATGTTCAGTGTGGTGCACACAATGATACCAAACAGCTCAGTGACTACTTTACTCTGGTCCATGTTCAGTGTGGTGACCACAATGATACCAAACAGCACAGTGACTACTTTACTCTGGTCCATGTTCAGTGTGGTTCACACAATGATACCAAACAGCACAGTGACTACTTTACTCTGGTCCATGTTCAGTGTGGTGCACACAATGATACCAAACAGCACAGTGACTACTTTACTCTGGTCCGTGTTCAGTGTGGTGACCACAATGATACCAAACAGCACAGTGACTACTTTACTCTGGTCCATGTTCAGTGTGGTGCACAGTGACTACTTTACTCTGGTCCATGGTCAGTGTGGTGCACACAATGATACCAAACAGCACAGTGACTACTTTACTCTGGTCCATGTTCAGTGTGGTGACCACAATGATACCAAACAGCACAGTGACTACTTTACTCTGGTCCATGTTCAGTGTGGTGCACACAATGATACCAAACAGCTCAGTGACTACTTTACTCTGGTCCATGTTCAGTGTGGTGACCACAATGACACCAAACAGCACAGTGACTACTTTACTCTGGTCCATGTTCAGTTTGGTGACCACAATGATACCAAACAGCACAGTGACTACTTTACTCTGGTCCATGTTCAGTGTGGTTACCACAATGATACCAAACAGCACAGTGACTACTTTACTCTGGTCCGTGTTCAGTGTGGTGACCACAATGATACCAAACAGCACAGTGACTACTTTACTCTGGTCCATGTTCAGTGTGGTGACCACAATGATACCAAATAGCACAGTGACTACTTTACTCTGGTCCATGTTCAGTGTGGTGCACACAATGATACCAAACAGCACAGTGACTACTTTACTCTGGTCCGTGTTCAGTGTGGTGACCACAATGATACCAAACAGCACAGTGACTACTTTACTCTGGTCCATGTTCAGTGTGGTGCACAGTGACTACTTTACTCTGGTCCATGGTCAGTGTGGTGCACACAATGATACCAAACAGCACAGTGACTACTTTACTCTGGTCCATGTTCAGTGTGGTGACCACAATGATACCAAACAGCACAGTGACTACTTTACTCTGGTCCATGTTCAGTGTGGTGCACACAATGATACCAAACAGCTCAGTGACTACTTTACTCTGGTCCATGTTCAGTGTGGTGACCACAATGACACCAAACAGCACAGTGACTACTTTACTCTGGTCCATGTTCAGTGTGGTGACCACAATGATACCAAACAGCACAGTGACTACTTTACTCTGGTCCATGTTCAGTGTGGTTACCACAATGATACCAAACAGCACAGTGACTACTTTACTCTGGTCCGTGTTCAGTGTGGTGACCACAATGATACCAAACAGCACAGTGACTACTTTACTCTGGTCCGTGTTCAGTATGGTGACCACAATGATACCAAACAGCACAGTGACTACTTTACTCTGGTCCATGTTCAGTGTGGTGACCACAATGATACCAAACAGCACAGTGACTACTTTACTCTGGTCCATGTTCAGTGTGGTGACCACAATGATACCAAACAGCACAGTGACTACTTTACTCTGGTCCATGTTCAGTGTGGTGACCACAATGATACCAAACAGCACAGTGACTACTTTACTCTGGTCCATGTTCAGTGTGGTGACCACAATGATACCAAACAGCTCAGTGACTACTTTACTCTGGTCCGTGTTCAGTGTGGTGACCACAATGATACCAAACAGCACAGTGACTACTTTACTCTGGTCCGTGTTCAGTGTGGTGACCACAATGATACCAAACAGCTCAGTGACTACTTTACTCTGGTCCATGTTCAGTGTGATGCACACAATGATACCAAACAGCACAGTGACTACTTTACTCTGGTCCATGTTCAGTGTGGTGACCACAATGACACCAAACAGCACAGTGACTACTTTACTCTGGTCCATGTTCAGTGTGGTGACCACAATGATACCAAACAGCACAGTGACTACTTTACTCTGGTCCATGTTCAGTGTGGTGACCACAATGATACCAAACAGCACAGTGACTACTTTACTCTGGTCCATGTTCAGTGTGGTGACCACAATGACACCAAACAGCACAGTGACTACTTTACTCTGGTCCATGTTCAGTGTGGTGCACACAGTGATACCAAACAGCACAGTGACTGCTTTACTCTGGTCCATGTTCAGTGTGGTGCACACAATGATACCAAACAGCACAGTGACTACTTTACTCTGGTCCATGTTCAGTGTGGTGACCACAATGATACCAAACAGCACAGTGACTACTTTACTCTGGTCCATGTTCAGTGTGGTGCACACAATGACACCAAACAGCACAGTGACTACTTTACTCTGGTCCATGTTCAGTATGGTGACCACAATGATACCAAACAGCACACTGACTACTTTACTCTGGTCCGTGTTCAGTGTGGTGCACACAATGATACCAAACAGCACAGTGACTACTTTTATCCATTTAAATAGGCTGAATGACTGATTACAAGATTGGAGATGTGATACTAACTAAAGAAAATAAGTCGTTTGAAATATCACTATAATCCAATTACTACCTTTTCTAAGGGATACCAACAAATGTGTCCAGGTCATTTTATAATATCTTTGTAGAAAAGGCAATAATTAATCTATTTTCACAGCTTCTAATCTTTATTCTATGACATACCAAAGACATGCAAGTATACAATCGTGGCCAAAAGTCTTGAATGACACACATTAATTTTCACAAAGTCTGCTGCCTCAGTTTGTATCATTTACTCCAGAATGTTATGAAGAGTGATCAGATGAATTGCAATTAATTGCAAAGTCCCTCTTTGCCATGCAAATGAACTGAATCCCCCAAAAACATTTCCTCTGCATTTCAGTCCTGCCACAAAAGGACCAGCTGACATCATGTCATTGATTCTCTCGTTAACACAGGTGTGAGTGTTGACGAGGACAAGGCTGGAGATCACTCTGTCATGCAGATTGAGTTTGAATAACAGACTGGAAGCTTCAAAAGGAGGGTGGTGCTTGGAATCATTGTTCTTCCTCTGTCATCCATGGTTTCCTGCAAGGAAACATGTGCCATCATCATTGCTTTGCACAAAAAGGGCTTCACAGGCAAGGATATTGCTGTCAGTGAGATTGTACCTAAATCAACCATTTATCAGATCATCAAGAACTTCAAGGAGTGCGGTTCAATTGTTTTGAAGAAGGCTTCAGGGCGCCCAAGAAAGTCCAGCAAGTGCCAGGACAGTCTCCTAAAGTTGATTCAGCTGCAGAATCGGGGAACCACCAGTACAGAGCTTGCTCAGGAATGGCAACAGGCAGGTGTGAGTGCATCTGTACGCTCAGTGAGGCGAAGACTTTTGGAGGATGGCCTGGTGTCAAGAAGGGCAGCAAAGAAGACACTTCTCTCCAGGAAAAACACCAGGGACAGACTGATATTCTGCAAAGGGTACAGGGATTGGACTGCTGAGGACTGGGGTGAAGTCATTTTCTCTGATGAATCCCCTTTCCGATTGTTTGGGGCATCTGGAAAAAAGCTTGTCCGGAGAAGACAAGGTGAGCGCTACCATCAGTCCTGTGTCATGCCAACAGTAAAGCATCCTGAGACCATTCATGTGTGGGGTTGCTTCTCAGCCAAGGGAGTGGGCTCACTCACAATTTTGCCTAAGAACACAGCCATAAATAAAGGTACCAACACATCCTCCGAGAACAGCTTCTCCCAACCATCCAGGAACAGTTTGGTGACGAACAATGCCTTTTCCAGCATGATGGAGCACCTTGCCATAAGGCAAAAGTGATAACTAAGTGGCTCGGGGAACAAAACATCAATATTTTGGGTCCATGGCCAGGAAACTCCCCAGACCTTAATCCCATTGAGAACTTGTGGTCAATCAGCAAAGTTGGCTGTTTCAGTCACGTCTTTGGTTACATTCGCATGGGTCAACCAAAATAGCATAATGATTGGTTGACTAATAGTACTAGGCAGGTGATGGCTGCGTAGTGCAGTCGGTGAGAAGCAACTGCAGCGACTTCATCAATGGCCATGTTCGAGAGCAGCAAATCCATGATGCATCGTGGGTGAATGGTGACTAACTGACTGATCTACAAATAATAATGAGTAAACTACTTTTGTGAGAATTATTTTGTTTTTGTAGTACAATAAAAAAAAAAAAAAAAAAATATCTATGGCACTTATACTTTGTGAAATATGTTGAATCAGTTCTGTGTTGTAAAATGTATTTACTTATTTTAACTGGCATTTAATTTGCTGTGTTTTGATTGGTCGAGTGTTTGTGTATTGTCACAGAAAGAACCAGGAAGTTGGGGAGTTCATGTTCAAGCAGAGACTGAACATAGCTTTCCTTTGTTTGTTGGGGAATTCATATGTCACTATGTTTGGACCCTAGTTCTGATCAGAAGAACAAAGAGAACATCTACACAAGGTAGAGAGAGACATTTTACACAGACACGTTTAGACACTGCATGAATGACTTCTTGTTCTATTAGCTAAAATACAATATCTTGTTTTAAGTCATTTGATATCAGTGTCTTTGAGACCCCTGGAGCTGTTCTGTCGGAGTGACCGAAAGTATGTGTGTCAGATCTGCACTGAAACAGACCACAAGAACCACAGTACTGTCCCTATAGAGGAGGAGTGTGGAGAGAGGAAGGCTCACCTGCAGAAGCCAAAGGGGGAAAGCACAGCAGATGATCCAGTGAGTGCAGGTTAAGGAGATCCAACACTCAGTAGAGCTCAACAAGAGAGAAACAGAGATGGAGATGGCGGGCAGTGTGGAGGTCTTCACTGGTGCGATTCATTGACAGAAGCCAGGTTGAGCTAATTGAGGTCATTGAGGAGAAGCAGAGAGCAGCAGAGAGGCAGGCTGAAGGCCTCATTAAAGACCCGGAGCAGGAAATCACTGAGCTACAGAGGAGAAGCACTGAGCTGGAGAAACACACTGAGGACCACCTCCTCCTACTCCAGAACTTCCCATCGCTCTGCAGCCTCACCAAGGACTGGACTGAGATCAGTGTGCAGTCTGTGTGTGGGGACTGTGATGAGAGCTGTTTCTCATATGGAGAAGGCACTTACTAAAGAGATGGAGAAGTTGCCTGAAATCAAACTGAAGAGGATACAACAGTATGCAGTGGATGTGACCCTGGTACAACGAATCCCTTTCTCATCATATCTGAAGACAGAAAACAAGTGAGGTATGACAACATCATCCAGGATCTGCCTACAAACCCAGAGAAATTTGCTCCTGCTGCGTGTATCATGGGAAAGGAGGGGTTTTCCTCAGGAAGATCCCACTGTGAGGTCCAGGTGGAAGGGAAGATCCGCTGGGCTTTAGGATTGGCCAGAGAGTCCATCAACAGGAAGGGGAGAATTACACTAAATCTAATAAATGGGTTCTACACTGTAAGGCTGAGGTTGGATGAGTATGTGTCTAACGCAGGACACGGTGTACCTCTCACTGAATGAGAAGCCCCGGAAGGTGGAGGTGTATGTGGATTATGAGGAGGGGGAGGTCAGCCAATGTGGAGGCCAGGTCTCATATCTACTCTTTCACTGGCTGAACCTTCACTGAGAGGCTGTACCCAATTCTTCTTTGCAGGTGATAATAATGGTGGTAAAAAACATTAGCTTAGTTTGACATCAAATGGGTTTTTGCAATGTGAGGCTCTAAATCACAATCGAAGTGTAAATATTCAACATTCCAATCATACTGAGAAAAAGGCTATGTCGAAGTTAAGTTCATCACTGTATCCTCCATACTAATCACAATCCAGGAAGCTGTTGCGCATGCAGTCTTTCAAGGATGTGATATTCTTGAGTATATGTAGAACAATCCTTAACCACCAGGGAGCGCTGTTTGACCACAGGTGAGACATACTGCCCTCACGACATACTGCCCTCACTGCTGCCATCTGCTGGAGAAAAAAAAGATCCGACAGCGAAATGGACAACTAATGTTTTGCCTCCATACTCATTACATGAAACTAAATATGAAAAGATCAAGTCTGTGTTGTCTGGCTTTAATGATGGGGTGGTTTGTGTTGAAACGCACCAACATGCACATGGGTACACGGATGCTGGCAAACACACACCACAGAATTGGAATTCCTCAAATCGCTGTAGATGAGGGAGAACTCCCAGGATAGGTGACCCAGATTATCTGGCCCTAAGGGGGGTAGAAATATGCCCCCCCTACACACACCCCTCCACCCCTGCGAGGCCTTCACACATTCCGTGCATTTCTGGACTGCTGTCTGTCAGCGCCTTCTTAGGCTAAAGAGAAACGGACAGCCATGAATTATCCCACAGGCTGAGGTAAGGGCATATGTGATGGTGTGTTAGCTAGGGGTAGACACCTGCAGAGGAGACATTTTAGATAACACTGTCGCTGTTGCTATCCAAGCACACAGATTAGTCGTCATAATGCCATACTGGTGATACCAAAACCTGCTGATATCCATCCTGTTTTTCAAGGTCCAGGCCTGTTATACTTTACATTACACTGCAGAACTGGAAAAATAAGTATTTTCCCCGCTACTTTCTATGATAAACTGTGTGTTCGCCAGTACAAGTATCATCTACTCTTCAACTCTCACAACTCATAAAACCAGAACCCCGTGGGCACAATCACCACCATCACAGCTGAGCTAGTAGTCTGCTCTTATCCTGTCTCTCTCCTCTCTCGTTCTCTCCTCTCTGTGTGTTAGGGCAGGGGGCGTGTTCAGGACAACTCTCCTCTCTCGTTCTATCCTCTCTGTGTGTTAGTGCGAGGGGTGTGTTCAGGAAAACTCTCCTCTCTCGTTCTCTCTCCTCTTTGTGTGTTAGTGCGGGGTGTGTCAGGACAACTCTCCTCTCTCGTTCTCTCTCCTCTCTGTGTGTTAGTGCAGGGGGTGTGTTCAGGACAACTCTCCTCTCTGTGTGTTAGTGCGGGGTGTGTTCAGGACAACTCTCCTCTCTCGCTCTCTCTCCTCTCTGTGTGTTAGTGCGAGGGGTGTGTTCAGGACAACTCTCCTCTCTCGTTCTCTCTCCTCTCTGTGTGTTAGTGTTGGGGGTGTGTTCAGGACAACTCTCCTCTCTTGTTCTCTCTCCTCTCTGTGTGTTAGTGCGGGGGGTGTGTTCAGGACAATTCTCCTCTCTGTGTGTTATTGCGGGGTGTGTGTTCAGGACAACTCTCCTCTCTGTGTGTTAGTGCGGGGGTGTGTTCAGGACAACTCTCCTCTCTGTGTGTTAGTGCGGGGGGTGTGTTCAGGACAACTCTCCTCTCTGTGTGTTAGTGCGGGGGTGTGTTCAGGACAACTCTCCTCTCTGTGTGTTAGTGCGGGGGTGTGTTCAGGACAACTCTCCTCTCTGTGTGTTAGTGCGGGGGGTGTGTTCAGGACAACTCTCCTCTCTGTGTGTTAGTGCGGGGGTGTGTTCAGGACAACTCTCCTCTCTGTGTGTTAGTGCGGGGGTGTGTTCAGGACAACCAGGGCTACAAGCAGAACACAAAACAATTTGGCAAACAGTTGAATTCATGAGTTTTATTGACAAATGTCAATACAAATATGAAGGACCAACTAGTCAGTGACAACTCTTTGGAGTTTGACAGTATTATAGACACTGTTCTTCTTGGATCTTCTTTGTAGAAGAAACCTTTACCTTCTAGCAACAGCTGTGTGGCTTATGAGTGTCTCAGCTTTCCATAGATACAGTAGCTTTTAATAGTTTGTAGCTCAGACCTTTCGGAATACAGACCATTCGGACTACAGACCATTCTGACTACAGACCATTCTGACTACAGACCATTCTGACTACAGACCATTCGGACTACAGACCATTCGGACTACAGACCATTCGGACTACAGACCATTCGGAATACAGTCCATTCGGACTACAGACCATTCTGACTACAGACCATTCTGACTACAGACCATTCTGACTACAGACCATTCTGACTACAGACCATTCGGACTACAGACCCTTCGGACTACAGACCCTTCGGACTACAGACCATTCGGACTCAGAAACGCCACTCTAGTTCAGCCCCCGTTAATCACACAGACTATTGGTTGGTACCAACGGATGTAGAAGAAAGAGACGAATCAACCCAGAAGTATGTAGCTCAAACACACAATGTGTTGTTAGAATTATTATACACCTGTGTTGCGGTGGGACTCATTGGGTTAATGTAGAGCTGAGTGAAGAGTCCCACATGACTCATTGCTCTTCCACATTACTGACAGACTGGTTTAAGTATCTCCTCTGGGAGGACCAATCAAGATCAAGCCTGTTTAAATGTCCCCTTAGGGACAGCCAATCACGATCGAGCATGTTTAAACGTCTCCTCTGGGATAAGAAATCAGAGCTTGGAAATAACTGAGAACCACAAGAGGAACCCTTCAACCTGGGACACACACACAGCTGGCTGAGAGCCATGTTCCAGGATGTGAATAGTGAGAGAAGCGCAGTGCTGAACACCAGAACTGTGTAGCTATGCAATGTTTTACGACTGGAGCGTTTTACGATGATCTCCACAGACTTATGATGAAAAGCACAGTCAAGGTTTTAGCAGTTTATTAAAGCACTACAGTAAATTACTGTACAGATATGTCTAAGAGACGCATGGGCATGCCACCTCAGCCTTGTGTGTGTGTGTCTGTGCGGGGGGGGGGGGGGGCCTGCCTGTCTGTGTGTATTGCAATAATTGACTGTCATTAAACAATTCCATGTCATGTCTGTATCAGGGCTGTTAACTTAGAGGGCTGTTAACTTAGAGGGCTGTTAATTTAGAGGGCTGTTAATTTAGAGGGCTGTAAACTTAGAGGGCTGTAAACTTAGAGGGCTGTAAACTTAGAGGGCTGTTCATTTAGAGGGCTGTTAACTTAGAGGGCTGTTAACTTAGAGGGCTGTTAACTTAGAGGGCTGTTAACTTAGAGGGCTGTTAACTTAGAGGGCTGTTAACTTAGAGGGCTGTTAACTTAGAGGGCTGTCTATTTACTGTCTTTTGCCAGACACTCTTGCCAATATGTGGAAGACAATGTGTTTTTCATCAAGTAAGAGGGAGAGAAAGGGGGGAATAAAGAGAAAAGGAAGGAAAGATAAAGAGAGAAACAGGTGTAGGTATGCTGACTGTGGTGTGAACGTGGCCCATGATGCCATGCTAAAGATGGCCACAGGGATGGCAGAGGGAAGAGAAAGATTTAGATATCTGATATTTCATCTGGAGTTGCTGTCTCCCAGGTCCATTCTGAATTATTTTACAATCCTTCTTTACTTTCTTGAAGTATTCACATCTCATCATCTCACAGGTCAGTGATCAACTCAGTGAAGGAAGGTTGTCAATATTTCTGCATATTGGTTCTCTTTGATTGACCTGAAAGGCAGCATGCTTTTGGGTTTAGGCACAGGTTGTTGAGTGTATTTCAGGACAATAAATGTACTAAGACAGAACATCCCTACTTGATGTCATTTCCTATCAATTCCATTACTAGCTCCGACTTGGCAAAGCTAGTGTTTGTGTGAGAGAGAGATATGTTACAGCGGAGTGGGTTGGAGGGGCTGTTTGTGGAGATCATGGATACCAAGCTCCTGTCACAGCACAGCTTGTTGTGAGATGGTAAGTCGTCACCGGCTAACAGATACATGTAACACTCTCATGGTCCGTCTCCCCTCAGCCTCAGCTGTACTACACACACACACAGTCCGTCTCCCCTCAGCCTCAGCTGTACTACACACACACACAGTCCGTCTCCCCTCAGCCTCAGCTGTACTACACACACACACACACAGTCCGTCTCCCCTCAGCCTCAGCTGTACTACACACACACACACACACACACACACACACACACACACACACACACACACACACACACAGTCCGTCTCCCCTCAGCCTCAGCTGTACTACACACACACACAGTCCGTCTCCCCTCAGCCTCAGCTGTACTACACACACACACAGTCCGTCTCCCCTCAGCCTCAGCTGTACTACACACACACACAGTCCGTCTCCCCTCAGCCTCAGCTGTACTACACACACACACACAGTCCGTCTCCCCTCACCTGCCATGCCACAGATACATTCCACTGGTGCTAGCACTGTCCAGGTGTGAGGAACATCTCACACATCTCTGATCCACCCTTATGATGTGTTGACACACCGTCCTGCCTGAGATGGTCTTCATATATCCACTGTGTCCACAGCTGTATGTTAGAGAGAGAGGTGGTCGCCATGCAGGCCAAGGGGAACCAATACTGAGTCCAATCCCCCATAGAAAAACCCACCAGCATGGAGAGAGCTAGTGCAGCTGAGCCCATATAAACAGTACTGGCCAAGACAACAGCAGGCTGCCCACATGAACACAGTGCCTGGAAAGCTCTGGACCACGACACGCCTGTCACTTTCACTCCCTGTCTGATCCACGCTGTTCTCCTTATCTGATTTATCCACTCAGGGAGGAGATGATGTTATCAGTGAGGTCACTTACCATCTGTCTCACTGATACAGTATCTGTCCTCTCTCGTTTCTTCTCCTCTCTTCCTCCCTCTGCTGCTTTCCATTCCCTAGCTCCATCTCCATCTCCTGGCTGATTCCCGGAGTTTATGGAAAGAGTGAGGTCAGCAGAACTGTCCCTTTGGGACATCAGTTTGGGGATGTGACCCATTTAAAGCCCTCTAGAGTTTATTGAGGCCCACCAGATAGACAGAACCATGTTTCCAACCAACCCAAGATGAACTGGCCCACTTACAATTCCAAATCCATGATCTTCAATGATCAATCAATCTGTCCATGCAGCCTAGTCCTCAGACTGGTTCCTGTTTATCACAGCACTGTATTCCACAAGAGTTGGTAGGGACACAGGGCATATATAGACACCCTGTCTGTGAATGTACTACTACAGAACAGGGGGTATAGTCCAGTGGCTATGCATCAAATGTGAGGGGAATTGTGGACTTTGTGTTAAACCAGATTTCACCAGATTTCACACACAGCTATAACAGGTCCTTAGAAGTGTTTTTAGCTATATGGCATTCTCTCAACCAGCTTCATGGGGTACTCACCTGAAATGCATTTCAATTAACAGGTATGCCTTGTTAAAAGTTAGCTTGTGGGAATTTCTTTCCTTCTTAATGCGTTTGAGCTAATCAGTTGTGTTGTGACAAGGTTGGGCTCCCGAGTGGCGCAGTGGTCTAAGACACTGCATTCGAGTGCAAGTGGGGACACTGCAGTCCCTGGTTCAAATCCAGGCTACATCCGGCTGTGATTGGGAGTACCATAGAGCGGCGCACAATTGGCCCAGGTTTGGCAGGGGTAGGCTGTCATTATAAATAAGAATTTGTTCTTAACTGACTTACCTAGTTAAATTAAATATTACAGAAGAAAGCCCTTGTCCAAGTCCATTTTTTGGCAAGAACAACTAAAATAAGCAAAGACAAACAGCATTCCATTATTACTTTAAGACATGAAGGTCAGTCAATACGGAAAATTTCAAGAACTTTGAAAGTTTCTTCAAGTACAGTCACAATAACCATCAAGCGCTATGATGAAACTGGCTCTCATGAGGACCACCACAAGAAAGGAAGACCCAGAGGTACAGTGAGGGAAAAAAGTATTTGATCCCCTGCTGATTTTGTACGTTTGCCCACTGACAAATAAATGATCAGTCTATAATTTTAATGGTAGGTTTATTTGAACAGTGAGAGACAGAATAACAACAAACAAATCCAGAAAAACACATATACATTGATTTGCATTTTAATGAGGGAAATAAGTATTTGACCCCCTCTCAATCAGAAAGATTTCTGGCTCCCAGGTGTCTTTTATACAGGTAGCGAGCTGAGATTAGGAGCACACTCTTAAAGGGAGTGCTCCTAATCTCAGTTTGTTACCTGTATAAAAGACACCTGTTCACAGAAGCAATCAATCAATCAGATTCCAAACTCTCCACCATGGGCAAGACCAAAGAGCTCTCCAAGGATGTCAGGGACAAGATTGTAGACCTACACAAGGCTGGAATGGGCTACAAGACCATCGCCAAGCAGCTTGGTGAGAAGGTGACAACAGTTGGTTGTCAAAAAGAACTGTCAATCTCCCTCGGCCTGGGGCTCCACGCAAGATCTCACCTCGTGGAGTTGCAAAGATCATGAGAACAGTAAGGAATCAGCCCAGAACTACACGGGAGGATCTTGTCAATGATCTCAAGGCAGCTGGGACCATAGTCACCAAGAAAACAATTGGTAACACACTACGCCCCAAAGGACTGAAATCCTGCAGCGCCTGCAAGGTCCCTCTGCTCAAGAAAGCACATATACATGCCCGTCTGAAGTTTGCCAATAAACATCTGAATGATTCAGAGGACAACTAGGTGAAAGTGTTGTGGTCAGATGAGACCAAAAGGGAGCTCTTTGGCATCAACTCAACTTGCAGTGTTTGGAGGAGGAGGAATGCTGCCTATGACCCCAAGAACACCATCCCCACCATCAAACATGGAGGTGGAAACATTATGTTTTGGGGGTGTTTTTCTGTTAAGGGGACAGGACAACTTCACCGCATCAAAAGGGATGATGGACGGGGCCATGTACCTTCAAATCTTGGGTGAGAACCTCCTTCCCTCAGCCAGTGCATTGAAAATGGGTCGTGGATGGGTATTCCAGCATGACAATGACCCAAAACACACGGCCAAGGCAACAAAGGAGTGGCTCAAGAAGAAGCACTTTAAGGTCCTGGAGTGGCCTAGCCAGTCTCCCGACCTTAATCCCATAGAAAATCTGTGGAGGGAGCTGAAGGTTCGAGTTGCCAAACGTCAGCCTCGAAACCTTAATGACTTGGAGAAGATCTGCAAAGAGGAGTGGGACAAAATCCCTCCTGAGATGTGTGCAAACCTGGTGGCCAACTACAATAAACGTCTGACCTCTGATTGCCAACAGGGGTTTTGCCATCAAGTACTAAGTCATGTTTTGCAGAGGGGTTAAATACTTATTTCCCTCATTAAAATGCAAATCAATTTATAATATTTTTGACATGCGTTTCTCTGGATATTTTTTGTTGTTATTCTGTCTCTCACTGTTCAAATAAACCTACCATTAAAATTATAGACGGGTCATTTCTTTGTCAGTGGGCAAACGTACAAAATCAGCAGGGGATCAAATACTTTTTTCCCTCACTGTACCTCTGCTGCTGAGGATACAGTGGGGCAAAAAAGTATTTAGTCAGCCACCAATTGTGCAAGTTCAGTCTTCCCAGCCTGGTGCAGGTCTACAATTTTGTTTCTGGTGTCCTTTGACAGCTCTTTGGTCTTGGCCATAGTGGAGTTCGGAGTGTGACTGATGGTGTGGGGATGTTTTGCTGGTGACACTGTCAGTGATTTATTTAGAATTCAAAGCACACTTAACCATCATGGCTACCACAGCAGCGATACGCCATCCCATCTGGTTTGCGCTTAGACTATCCTTTGTTTTTCAACAGGACAATGACCCAATACACCTCCAGATTGTGTAAGGGCTATTTGACCAAGAAGGAGAGTGATGGAGTGCGGCTTCAGATGACCTGGCCTCCACAATCACCCGACTTCAACCCAATTGAGATGGTTTGGGATGAGTTGGACCGCAGAGTGAAGGAAAAGCAGCCAACAAGTGCTGAGCATATGTTGGAACGCTGGTTGAGAGAATGCCAAGAGTGTGCAAAGCTGTCATCAAGGCAAAAGGTGGCTACTTTGAAGAATCTCAAACATAAAATATGTTTTGATTTGTTTAACACTTTTCTTTGTTACTACATGATTCCATGTGTGCTATTTCATAGTTTTCATGTGTTATTTCATAGTTTTCATGTGTTATTTCATAGTTTTCATGTGTTATTTCATAGTTTTCATGTGTTAGTTCATAGTTTTGATGTCTTCTATTATTCTACAATGTAGAAAATAGTCAAATTCAAGAACAACCCTTGAATGAGTAGGTATGTCCAAACGTTTGACCGGTGCTGTGTATATGAATATACCTCTCAACTTCAGTATTTTACATTTAAACATGGGTGTTCACTAAAGTCTAGTGATTGCAATGATATAACTGCCTGTTCAGGGGCAGAACGACAGATGTGTACCTTGTCAGCTCGGGGGTTTGAACTTGCAACCTTCCGGTTACTAGTCCAACACTCCTACCACTAGGCTACCCTGCCGCCCCAGGCGTGTGCCATTCAGAGGGTAAATGGGCAAGACAAAATATTGAAGTGCATTTGAACGGGCATGGTACAGTAGTAGGTGCCAGGCGCATCGTTTTGAGTGTGTGAAGAACCGCAACGCTGCTGGGTTCTTCACGCTCAACAATAACCAGTGTTGATCTAGAATGGTCCACCACCCAACAGACATCCAGCCAATTTGACACAACTGTGGGAAGCGTTGGAGTCAACATGGGCCAGCATCCCTGTGGAACGCTTTCGACACCATGTAGAGTCCATGCCCAGACGAATTGAGGCTGTTCTCAGGGTAAAACGGGGTGCAACTCAGTATTAGGAAGGTGTTCCTAATGTTTTGTACACTCAGTATAAATATCTTATGTAATCATAGAAAGCGTGTATGTACAACATAGTACGCAGAGGTCGTAGATCAGTGGAGATCTTCACAATTGCTATAATAATCTGTGAAGAATCTCAAACAGCATTGATCACTTGCACTATGTACTTTTAATGTTATCTCAACTGCAATTCTGGTCATTTGGTTGAGCTATTAGATTATGTTATTGTATAAATACAAAATTGTACTCCCATTTCTACCTTGTTGGGCTTTTAAATGGTTGAAAGCGCAGTGATAACACATTTAGATGACAACAACACCAACAATTGGACAGTCTTTTTGTATTTGGTTGTGCTTTCAGATGGTTCAAAGCGCAGTGGTAACACATTTAGATGACAACAACACCAAAAATTAGACAGTCTTTTTGTATTTGGTTGTGCTTTCAGATGGTTCAAAGCGCAGTGGTAACACATTTAGATGACAACAATACCAAAAATTAGACAGTCTTTTTGTATTTGGTTGTGCTTTCAGATGGTTCAAAGCGCAGCGATAACACATTGGGAATTCAAAAACTGTATTTTTGAGAGGGTGAATAAATGTTGAAATCTCATTATTACAAAATATTACCCAAACATCCACGTTTGATGATGTGGTGTGCCCATCCCTAGCAAACATGGGGTGGCAGGTAGCCTAGTGGTTAGAGGCAGGTAGCCTAGTGGTTAGAGCATTGGACTAGTAACTCAAAGGTTGCTAGATTGAATACCTGAGCTGACAAGGTAAACATCTGTCATTCTGCCCCTGAACAAGGCACTGTTCCTAGGCCGTCATTGAAAATAAAACTGACTTGCCTAGTAAAATAAAAACACAGCAGATTAAACTAATTGCATTCTAAACTGAAGCTTTTGATTATTGGAGTTAGCCGGGGCAAACACCAATCAGGACACCAAGAGATACCTAGTCACTAGTGCAACTGAATGCATTCAATTGAAATGTGTCTTCCACATTTAAACCAACCCCTCTGAGGTGCGGGAGGCTGCCTTAATCGACATCCACGTCATCAGTGCCTGGGAAGCATATGTTGTTCGGGGTTAACTGCCTTGCTCAGGGGCAGAATGACAGATTTTTACCTTCTCGGCTCAGGGATTCAATCAAGCAACCTTTCTTTCCAGCAACTGGCCCATCGTTTCTACCCGCCAGGTTACCTGCCACCCCCATAAGCTGCTCATCGCTGTTTTAAAGGATACATATACTGTATCTTCATTCTGCAATGGCACTATAGCTAGATATCTTTATTTAAAGCTTTACTTGCTTTGGTAAAGGTTGAATGGTCTCATCATAAAATAATTTTGTTAAAATGGGTTACCTATCTCTCTGCTTGGCATAAGTCATTTCTTTGGCATTTATATATATATATATGGTCTCTAGTCTATAAGTGGAGGCCGGTCTCTAGTCTTCTACCTACCTGTGGGTCTAGTGGAGGCTGGTCTCTAGTCTAATGTATATATATATATATATATATATATATATATATATATATATATATATATATACATTAGATGACAGACAGGGGGCTCTGTTTTGAAGCCCCTACACCTCCATCCTGGTACTCCCCTACTGTTGCCAAATAATATATAGAATTCCATTTCCTAACATCTAAATTAGTTGTTGACAGATATATTTTATTACAGACACCTTAATGCATACTTTAAATTATATGTGAGCTAAACATACAAAGTATCATTTTGATAAAGTACTAATTTTACCGTCCAACAAAAAACTGCAACAAAAAAGTACTGAAATACATGTCATTTTGTCCTTGAAATATTGAATTGAATTACTGTAGAACTCCATTCATCCCTATGGAGGACTGCATTTCTGAGGAGGGGATTTGGATTTGACCCAACGTGACATGTACAGGGCTGGTTTCCTGTCACATTTCTTCAAATTGACACGATATAGAATATCATATTATATATCATTGCAATCAGTAGATGCCAGGGAACATCCATATAACCTTTAAGAGTGTTTACATGTAAACTATTGAGCTAGCTATGAAAACATTTACAAAAAACAGTACACTTGTTCACCACTCTTCTACTACAATTTTAAAGGATACATGTACTGTATATGGCATATTTGGACCATTTTCTTTTCTTCTCCAGACCCCCTCAAACATTTTAAGCCATCATTGGGCTTCCTGTACATATTATTTATAGAGCTAGTTGGTGGCCATTTTGGAAGGGGCACCCGGGGGTAATGGACCAGATATGCGATGGCACTAAAGCCAAACATACTTCTTTAGACATAGACTAGCTGTGTGTGACATTTGGTGGCTTCATCACAAAGTCAAAGAAATGTGTTTAGTCACTGGACTAGTAGGGGGGCACCTAACTGCATGGTGTAGTCATGTGTTGTGTTTTATTCAGATCAATGTATATTTGTTTGCCTTCTAGCATGATGATGTCTTGAAGAATTATATAATATTGCATTGTATTCCATGAAATAATTCACAGTGTCCATTCCAAATGTGAGTGTGAGAGCGTGTCTGTGTGTATCCAATTTAGCAAGTTAGACTAGAAATGCAGACTCTAAGATGCTGTGAGTCACCTACATACATCACACCCCATATGCCTCATGACAGCAGCTATAGGTGGTGCTATTGCTTATACCTCCATAGATCAGTGAAAAGGGAACGAACGAAAGCAGAGGGTCTCTAGTCTACTACCTACCTGTGGAGGCTGGTCTCTAGTCTACTAACTATCTGTGGAGGCTGGTCTCTAGACTACTACCTACCTGTGGGTCTAGTGGAGGCTGGTCTCTAGTCTACTACCTCCCTGTGGGTCTAGTGGTGGCTGGTCTCTAGTCTACTACCTCCCCGTGGGCCTAGTGGAGGCTGGTCTCTAGTCTACTACCTCCCCGTGGGTCTAGTGGAGGCTGGTCTCTAGTCTACTACCTCCCTGTGGGTCTAGTGGAGGCTGGTCTCTAGTCTACTACCTCCCTGTGGGTCTAGTGGAGGCTGTTCTCTAGTCTACTACCTACCTGTGGGTCTAGTGGAGGCTGGTCTCTAGTCTACTACCTACCTGTGGGTCTAGTGTAGGCTGGTCTCTAGTCTACTACCTACCTGTGGGTCTAGTGGAGGCTGGTCTCTAGTTTACTACCTACCTGTGGGTCTAGTGGAGGCTGGTCTCTAGTGTACTACCTACCTGTGGGTCTAGTGGAGGCTGGGCTCTAGTCTACTACCTACCTGTGGGTCTAGTGGAGACTGGTCTCTAGTTTACTACCTACCTGTGGGTCTAGTGGGGGCTGGTCTCTAGTCTACTACCTACCTGTGGGTCTAGTGGAGGCTGGCCTCTAGTCTACTACCTACCTGTGGGTCTAGTGGAGGCTGGTCTCTAGTCTACTACCTACTTGTGGGTCTAGTGAAGGCTGGCCTCTAGTCTACTACCTCCCCGTGGGTCTAGTGGAGGCTGGTCTCTAGTCTACTACCTCCCCGTGGGTCTAGTGGAGGCTGGTCTCTAGTCTACTACCTCCCCGTGGGTCTAGTGGAGGCTGGTCTCTAGTCTACTACCTCCCCGTGGGTCTAGTGGAGGCTGGTCTCTAGTCTACTACCTCCCTGTGGGTCTAGTGGAGGCTGTTCTCTAGTCTACTACCTCCCTGTGGGTCTAGTGGAGGCTGTTCTCTAGTCTACTACCTACCTGTGGGTCTAGTGGAGGCTGGTCTCTAGTCTACTACCTACCTGTGGGTCTAGTGTAGGCTGGTCTCTAGTCTACTACCTACCTGTGGGTCTAGTGGAGGCTGGTCTCTAGTTTACTACCTACCTGTGGGTCTAGTGGAGGCTGGTCTCTAGTGTACTACCTACCTGTGGGTCTAGTGGAGGCTGGGCTCTAGTCTACTACCTACCTGTGGGTCTAGTGGAGACTGGTCTCTAGTTTACTACCTACCTGTGGGTCTAGTGGGGGCTGGTCTCTAGTCTACTACCTACCTGTGGGTCTAGTGGAGGCTGGCCTCTAGTCTACTACCTACCTGTGGGTCTAGTGGAGGCTGGTCTCTAGTCTACTACCTACTTGTGGGTCTAGTGAAGGCTGGCCTCTAGTCTACTACCTCCCCGTGGGTCTAGTGGAGGCTGGTCTAGTCTACTACCTACCTGTGGGTCTAGTGGAGGCTGGCCTCTAGTCTACTACCTCCCCGTGGGTCTAGTGGAGGCTGGTCTCTAGTCTACTACCTACCTGTGGGTCTAGTGGAGGCTGGTCTCTAGTCTACTACCTCCCCGTGGGTCTAGTGGAGGCTGGTCTCTAGTCTGCTACCTACCTGTGGGTCTAGTGGAGGCTGGTCTCTAGTCTACTACCTACCTGTGGGTCTAGTGGAGGCTGGTCTCTAGTCTGCTACCTACCTGTGGGTCTAGTGGAGGCTGGTCTCTAGTCTACTACCTACCTGTGGGTCTAGTGGAGGCTGGTCTCTAGTCTACTACCTCCCCGTGGGTCTAGTGGAGACTGGTCTCTAGTCTACTACCTACCTGTGGAGGCTAGTCTCTAGTCTACTACCTACCCGTGGGTCTAGTGGAGGCTGGCCTCTAGTCTGCTACCTACCTACCTGTGGGTCTAGTGGACACTCTTTTGAGGAGAATGAGATCAGAGCTGCAGCTGTAAGCCTTGCCTCGGGCTGTAGAGGGGAACATCCTAACCAAGACTCAGCATGAAAGGGTACACAGCCGAGCACAGCACAGCACAGCACAACATAAAGTGCCTTGCGAAAGTATTCGGCCCCCTTGAACTTTGCGACCTTTTGCCACATTTCAGGCTTCAAACATAAATATATAAAACTGTATTTTTTTGTGAAGAATCAACAACAAGTGGGACACAATCATGAAGTGGAACAACATTTATAGGATATTTCAAACTTTTTAACAAATCAAAAACTGAAAAATTGGGCGTGCAAAATTATTCAGCCCCTTTACTTTCAGTGCAGCAAACTCTCTCCAGAAGTTCAGTGAGGATCTCTGAATATTCCAATGTTGACCTAAATGACTAATGTCGCTGTTGGTAATCAAGCCTACCACTGTTGTGTCATCTGCAGACTTGATGATTGAGTTGGAGGTGTGCATGGTCACTCAGTCATGGGTGAATAGTGTGTACAGGAGGAGGCTGAGAATGCACCCTTGTGGGGCCCCAGTGTTGAGGATCAGCGGGGTGGAGATGTTGTTTCCTACCTACACCACCTGGAGGCGGCCCGTCAGAATGTTCAGGACCCAGTTGCACAGGGCGGGGTCGAGACCCAGGGTCTTCATTTTTTGTGACTAGGGGGCAGTATTTTCATTTTTGGAAAAATAACGTTCCCGTAGTAAATGGGATATTTTGTCAGGACAAGATGCTAGAATATGCATATAATTAGGATACAAAACACTCTAAAGTTTCCAAAACTGTAAAAATATTGTCTGTGAGTATAACAGAACTGATATTGCAGGCGAAAGCCTGAGAAAAATCCAATCCGGAAGTGCCTCATGTTTTGAAAGCGCTGCGTTCCAGTGGCTATCAACCAGATTACTTTTTCTCCGTATTCCCCAAGGTGTCTACATTATTGTGACATAGTTTTACGCATTTATGTTGAAGAATACCCGTAAGCGGCTACATTGTTCAAGTGGTCACCTGATGCTCTCAGAGTGATTCTCGCGTAAAATACAGAGGTAGCCATTATTCCAATCGGTCCTACTGAAAAACTGTCCCAGTGGATATATTATCGAATAGATATTTGAAAAACACCTTGAGGATTGATTATAAACAACGTTTGCCATGTTTCTGTCGATATTATGGAGCTAATTTGGAATATTTTTTGCCGTTTTTGTGACTGCAATTTCCAGGCGATTTCTCAGCCAAACGTGAAGAACAAACGGAGCTATTTCGCCTACAAAAAAATAAATTTTGGGGAAAAAAGGAACATTGGCTATCTAACTGGGAGTCTCGTGAGTGAAAACATCCGAAGCTCATCAAATGTAAACTATTTAATTTGATTGCTTTTCTGATTTCCGTGACCAAGTTACCTGCTGCTAGCTGGACAAAATGCTATGCTAGGCTATCGATAAACTTACACAAATGCTTGTCTAGCTTTGGCTGTAAAGCATATTTTGAAAATCTGAGATGACAGGGTGATTAACAAAAGTCTAAGCTGTGTCTTAATTTATTTCACTTGTGATTTTCATGAATAGGAATATTTTCTAGGAATATTTATGTCCGTTGCGTTATGCTAATTAGTATCAGTCGATGATTACGCTCCCTCATGTGGGATGGGGAGTCATTAGAGGTTAAGCTTAATGATGAGTTTGGAGGGTACTATGGTGTTAAATGCTGAGCTGTAGTCGATGACATAGGTATTCCTCTTGTCCAGATGGGTTAGGGCAGTGTGCAGTGTCATTGCGATTGCGTCGTCTGTGGACCTATTGGAGCGGTAAGCAAATTGGAGTGGGTCTAGGGTGTCAGGTAGGATGGAGGTGATATGGTCCTTGACTAGTCTCTCAAAGCACTTCATGATGACGGAAGAAAGCACTTCATGATGACGGAAGTGAGTGCTACGGGGCGGTAGTCATTTTAGTTCAGTTACCTTAGCTTTCTTGGGAACAGGAACAATGGTCTGGGCTGGCAGACTTGTTTAAATGTTTTACTCACGTTGGCCACGGAGAAGGAGAGCCCACAGATTTTGGTAGCGGGCCGTGTCGGTGGCACTGTATTGTCCCTAAAGTGCGCAAAGAAGTTGTTTAACTTGTCGGGAAGCAAGACGTCGATGTCCGAGACGGGGCTGGTTTTCTTTTTGTATTTCGTAGTTGTCTGTAGACCCTGCCACATATGTCTTGTGTTTGAGCCGTTGAATTGTGACTACACTTTGTCTCTATACTGAAGCTTTGCTTGTTTAATTGACTTACGGAGGGAATAACTACACTGTTTGTATTCGGCCATATTTCCAGACGCCTTGTCATGATTAAATGCGGTGGTAGGTGCTTTCAGTTTTGCGCAAATGCTATCATCAATCCACGGTTTCTGGTTCGGGAAGGTTTTAATAGTCACAGTGGGTACAACATCTCCTATACACTTCCTTATAAACTCGCTCACTGAGTCAGCGTATACGTCAATGTTATTATCTGAGGCTACCCGGAACATATCCCAATCCCCGTGATCGAAGCAATCTTGAAGCGTGGAATCCGATTGGTCAGACCAGCGTTGGATAGACCTAAGCACGGGCGCTTCCTGTTTTAGTTTCTGCCTATAGGAGGGGAGCAACAAGATGGAGTCATGGTCAGATTATCAAAAAGGAGGGCGGGGGAGGGCCTTGTATGCATAGTGGAAGTTAGAGTAGCAATGGTCGTGCATGTTACTCGCTCGTGTACAGCAATCCACGGTTGCTGCTAGAATTTAGGTAGCCTTGTTCTCAAATTAGCTTTGTTAAAATCCCCAGCTACAATAAATGCAGCCTCAGGATATATGGTTTCCAGTTTGCATAATGTCCAGTGAAGTTCCTTGATGGCTGTCTTGGTATCCGCTTGCGGGGGAATATACACGGCTGTGACAATAACCGAGGAGAGTTCTCTTGGGAGATAATATGGTTGGCATTTGATTGTGAGGAACTCTAGGTCAGGTGAACAGAAGGACTTGAGTTCCTATATGTTGTTACAATTACACCATGAGTCGTTAATCATGAAACATACACCCCCGCCCTTCTTCTTACCGGAGAGATGTTTATTCCTTCCGGCGCGATGCATTGAAAATCCCTTTGGCTGTATGGACTCCGACAGCATGTCCTCAGCTAGCCATGTTTCCGTGAAATAGAGTATGTTACAATCCTGGATATCTCTTTGAAAAGCAACTCTTGCCCTGATTTCATCGACTTTGTTTTCTAGGGACTGGACTTTAGCGAGTAATCGGTGGGTGGTGTGCATGCATCCGAAGCCTCACTAGAAGACCGCTCCGGCACCCTCTCCTCCAACGGTGTTGTTTTGGGTCGGCCTCTGGAATCAGTTAAAATGCCCTGGGAGATGCAAACAAAGGATCCGCTTTGTGAAAGTTGTCTTCCTGGTCGTAGTGCTGGTTGTGCTGGTAAGTTGACGTCTCTATGATATCTAATAGTTCTTCCCGGTTGTATGTACAGATAGAGAGAGTTGTAAATCTAAAACCCATGAGACCAGTGCAGGTCTACTAGGTGCTGGGGTTCAACTCTGTGTTTTTGTGTGTGTGTTGCACAACTTGGCACTCCTAAAATATATAGAGAAAATAAAGTAGGGAAGGAGAAGAGAGGAGGGGAGGGGGGAATCACAACTGTCATCACAAACAAGAACCATCTGTCTCATTTGTGTAACTTGTTTTCTTTTAATATGAGAAGTATGCTGGTGAGATGTGAGTTAGAGAGAGGCCTGGGAGGGCAGGACTGAGAACTAAAGCCTCCATCCTCTGTCTCTCACTCACAGACCATGGCTTTGGCTTGGTTATCTCCCAAACCTGCCCTGTTAACCCCTCGCGTGCACTTGCTGGTGTATGTGTGCTCAACCTAGGCACAGAGAAACAAGTGAAAGAGAAAAACCTACTAACCATGCTTGTGTAATGTAAGCTGAAGTTTCATGCAAATCTCCCATTGACATCAGTTCATGATTTATGTGATAGGTTGGGTTAAGTATGTGTGATTTAGCCCTGAGTGTACAGTAGCATGTATTCTGGTTGCTCCTGTCCCTCACACTCTTCTAATCTGCCAAAAAGCTGCATACCAACAAACTATCCAGTATAACAGGTTCAACTCCATGGATACCCAGCCTATAGCTGTACACAGGTTCAACTCCATGGATACCCAGCCTATAGCTGTACACAGGTTCAACTCCATGGATACCCAGCCTATAGCTGTACACAGGTTCAACTCCATGGACACCCAGCCTATAGCTGTACACAGGTTCAACTCCATGGACACCCAGCCTATAGCTGTACACAGGTTCAACTCCATGGATACCCAGCCTATAGCTTTATACAGGCTCAACTCCATGGATACCCAGCCTATAGCTGTATACAGGTTCAACTCCATGGATACCCAGCCTATAGCTGTATACAGGTTCAACTCCATGGATACCCAGCCTATAGCTGTATACAGGTTCAACTCCATGGATACCCAGCCTATAGCTGTATACAGGTTCAACTCCATGGATACCCAGCCTATAGCTGTATACAGGTTCAACTCCATGGATACCCAGCCTATAGCTGTACACAAGTTCAACTCCATGGATACCCAGCCTATAGCTGTACACTTTCTGGGCTGATCAGATAGATGCTGAAGTGTACACCTGAGAGCCAAACAGCTCAGTTCCCAGGTTAGTCACTAGATGACCCTGCTGGAGAGGACCAAACAGCTCAGTTCCCAGGTTAATCACTAGATGACCCTGCTGGAGAGGACCAAACAGCTCAGTTCCCAGGTTAGTCACTAGATGACCCTGCTGGAGAGGACCCGATGCCCAGGGTTTTCCGGCTGCCATATTAAGCCCAGCTGAAAGCTGAAACCTCCCTCCTGTGATCTCAGAGCCCTCTCACTGGGCTGGGGTCCATGGTTACGGTATGCCCCAGAGAAGCCTGTCCAAATGTGAAATTGCAGGCAAGTATTCTCATCAGGCAGGCGGTGACAGGGAAGCACAGGGAAGCATTTGTCCCTGGGAACATTGTAGAAATTCTGTGGGAAAGCCAAGCCCCGCTGCCCAACACGGGAATATTTACTTGAATATTTTCACACCTCAGATGGTTCTCAGATGGAGGGGCCAGATGGAGGGGCCTGCCTGAACACTCTCACACAGTCACACAGGTACAAACTGGTGTGCTTATACTGCAGAAGTACTGTGGGAGCCAGCCAAGACCCAAATTGTTTCTCTTGTCACCATTGCTCTGCTCCTCCACACACAACACACGCATGCATGCCCCTCCCACCCCCCACTAGTGAACACAGTTCTAGAGCTCTTAGGCCTCAATATCTCTGCCTCCACAAACACAGGAAGGAGAGGTATTATTGATACTCTTCTCCTACCCCCCTCGCCGCTCCCCTCCTCCCCGTCTTCTCCCCAGCTGACTGTGTACAGACAGGAGCCCGCAGAAATTCCCGGGTTCATTAAAGGGAATATTATCAAGCGATCACCACTCCCACCTCTCTCCACATCATCTGGGGCATCAGGAGGCCTTATTGGAGGCAGAAGCTACCGAGTGCTGAAAGAGACACCCAAGACAGATTGAGACTGAAAGGGAGACAGATAGAGACAGAAAGGGAGACAGATAGAGACAGGATGGGAGACAAATAGAGACAGGATGGGAGACAGATAGAGACTGAAAGGGAGACAGAGAAAGACAGAAAGGGAGACAGATAGAGACAGAAAGGGAGACAGATATACACAGAAAGGGAGACAAAGACAGAGAAAGGCCGAAAGGGAGACATAGAGACATAAAGAGAGGCAGAGACATAAAGGGAGACAGTGAAAGACAGAAAGGGAGAAAGAGACTGAAAGGGAGACAGAGACAGATAGAGACAGAAAGGGAGACAGAGAAGACAGAAAGGGAGACAGAGACTGAAAGGGAGACAGATAGAGATAGAAAGGGAGACAGAGACAGAGAAAGACAGAAAGGGAGACAGACACTGAAAGGGAGACAGAGACAGAGAAAGACAGAAAGGGAGACAGAGAGAGACTGAAAGGGAGACAGAGAGAGACTGAAAGGGAGACAGAGAGAGACAGAAAGGGAGACAGAGAGAGACAGAAAGGGAGACAGATAGAGACAGAAAGGGAGACAGAGAAGAAAGGGAGACAGACAGAGACAGAAGGGGAGACAGAGAGAGAGAGAGAAAGGGAGACAGAGTGAGACAGAAAGGGATACAGATAGAGACAGAAAGGGAGACAGATAGAGACAGAAAGGGAGACAGATAGAGACAGGATGGGAGACAGATAGAGACAGGATGGGAGACAGATAGAGACAGGATGGGAGACAGATAGAGACAGGATGGGAGACAGATAGAGACAGAAAGGGAGACAGATAGAGACTGAAAGGGAGACAGAGAAAGACAGAAAGGGAGACAGATAGAGACAGAAAGGGAGACAGATATACACAGAAAAGGAGACAAAGACAGAGAAAGACCGAAACGGAGACATAGAGGCAGAGACATAAAGGGAGACAGTGAAAGACAGAAAGGGAGAAAGAGACAGAGAAAGACAGAAAGGGAGACAGAGACTGAAAGGGAGACAGAGACAGAGAAAGACAGAAAGGGAGACAGAGAGAGACTGAAAGGGAGACAGAGAGAGACTGAAAGGGAGACAGAGAGAGACTGAAAGGGAGACAGAGAGAGACAGAAAGGGAGACAGAGAGAGCCAGAAAGGGAGACAGATAGAGACAGAAAGGGAGACAGAGACAGAAAGGGAGACAGATAGAGAGAAAGGGAGACAGAGACAGAAAGGGAGACAGAGACAGAAAGGGAGACAGAGAGAGACAGAAAGGGAGACAGAGAGAGACAGAAAGGGAGACAGAGAGAGACAGAAAGGGATACAGATAGAGACATAAAGGGAGACAGATAGAGACAGAAAGGGAGACAGATAGAGACACGATGGGAGACAGATAGAGACAGGATGGGAGACAGATAGAGACAGAAAGGGAGACAGATAGAGACTGAAAGGGAGACAGAGATAGACAGAAAGGGAGACAGATAGAGACAGAAAGGGAGACAGATATACACAGAAAGGGAGACAAAGACAGAGAAAGACCGAAAGGGAGACATAGAGACATAAAGAGAGGGCAGAGAAATAAAGGGAGACAGTGAAAGACAGAAAGGGAGAAAGACACTGAAAGGGAGACAGATAGAGACATAAAGGGAGACAGATAGAGACAGAAAGGGAGACAGAGAAGACAGAAAGGGAGACAGAGACTGAAAGGGAGACAGATAGAGACAGAAAGGGAGACAGAGACAGAGAAAGACAGAAAGGGAGACAGAGACAGAGAAAGACAGAAAGGGAGACAGAGCAAGACAGAAAGGGAGACAGAGAGAGACTGAAAGGGAGACAGAGAGAGACTGAAAGGGAGACAGAGAGAGACAGAAAGGGAGACAGATAGAGACAGAAAGGGAGACAGAGAAGAAAGGGATACAGAGACAGAAAGGGAGACAGAGAGAGAGAGAAAGGGAGACAGATAGAGACAGAAAGGGAGACAGAGAGAGACAGAAAGGGAGACAGAGAGACAGAAAGGGAGACAGAGAGAGACAGAAAGGGAGGCAGAGAGAGACAGAAAGGGAGACAGAGACAGAAAGGGAGACAGAGAGAGATAGAAAGGGAGACAGCGAGGGACAGAAAGGGAGACAGATAGAGACAGAAAGGGAGACAGAGACAGAAAGGGACAGAAAGGGAGACAGATAGAGACAGAAAGGGAGACAGAGACAGAAAGGGAGACAGAGACAGAAAGGGAGACAGATAGAGACAGAAAGGGAGACAGATATAGACAGGGTGGGAGACAGATAGAGACAGGATGGGAGACAGGATGGGAGACAGATAGAGACAGAAAGGGAGACAGATAGAGAGAGAAAGGGAGACAGAGACAGAAAGGGAGACAGAGACAGAAAGGGAGACAGAGAGAGACAGAAAGGGAGACAGATAGAGACAGAAATGGAGACAGAGAGAGACAGAAAGGGAGACAGAGAGAGACAGAAAGGGATACAGATAGAGACAGAAAGGGAGACAGATAGAGACAGAAAGGGAGACAGATAGAGACAGGATGGGAGACAGATAGAGACAGGATGGGAGACAGATAGAGACAGAAAGGGAGACAGATAGAGACTGAAATGGAGACAGAGTAAGACAGAAAGGGAGACAGATAGAGACAGAAAGGGAGACAGATATACACAGAAAGGGAGACAAAGACAGAGAAAGACCGAAAGGGAGACATAGAGACATAAAGAGAGGCAGAGACATTAAGGGAGACAGTGAAAGACATAAATGGAGAAAGAGACTGAAAGGGAGACAGATAGAGACATAAAGGGAGACAGATAGAGACAGAAAGGGAGACAGAAAGGGAGACAGAGACTGAAAGGGAGCCAGAGACAGAGAAAGACAGAAAGGGAGACAGAGACTGGAAGGGAGACAGAGACAGAGAAAGACAGAAAGGGAGACAGAGAGAGACTGAAAGGGAGACAGAGAGAGACAGAAAGGGAGACAGAGAGAGACAGAAAGGGAGACAGAGAAGAAAGGGAGACAGAGACAGAAAGGGAGACAGAGAGAGAGAGAAAGGGAGACAGATAGAGAGAAAGGGAGACAGAGACAGAAAGGGAGACAGAGAGAGACAGAACGGGAGACAGATAGAGACAGAAAGGGAGACAGAGAGAGACAGAAAGGGAGACAGAGACAGAAAGGGATACAGAGAGAGACAGAAAGGGAGACAGATAGAGACAGAAAGGGAGACAGATAGAGAAAGGATGGGAGACAGATAGAGACAGGATGGGAGACAGATAGAGACAGGATGGGAGACAGATAGAGACAGAAAGGGAGACAGATAGAGACTGAAAGGGAGACAGAGAAAGACAGAAAGGGAGACAGATAGAGACAGAAAGGGAGACAGATAAACACAGAAAGGGAGACAAAGACAGAGAAAGACCGAAAGGGAGACATAGAGACATAAAGAGAGGGCAGAGAAATAAAGGGAGACAGTGAAAGACAGAAAGGGAGAAAGACACTGAAAGGGAGACAGATAGAGACATAAAGGGAGACAGAAAGAGACAGAAAGGGAGACAGAGACTGAAAGGGAGACAGATAGAGACAGAAAGGGAGACAGAGACAGAGAAAGACAGAAAGGGAGACAGAGCAAGACAGAAAGGGAGACAGAGAGAGACTGAAAGGGAGACAGAGAGAGACTGAAAGGGAGACAGAGAGAGACAGAAAGGGAGACAGATAGAGACAGAAAGGGAGACAGAGAGAGATAGAAAGGGAGACAGCGAGGGACAGAAAGGGAGACAGATAGAGACAGAAAGGGAGACAGAGACAGAAAGGGAGACAGAGCAAGACAGAAAGGGAGACAGAGACAGAAAGGGAGACAGAGACAGAAAGGGAGACAGAGACAGAAAGGGAGACAGATAGAGAGAGAAAGGGAGACAGAGACAGAAAGGGAGACAGAGACAGAAAGGGAGACAGAGAGAGACAGAAAGAGAGACAGATAGAGACAGAAAGGGAGACAGATAAACACAGAAAGGGAGACAAAGACAGAGAAAGACCGAAAGGGAGACATAGAGACATAAAGAAAGGGCAGAGAAATAAAGGGAGACAGTGAAAGACAGAAAGGGAGAAAGACACTGAAAGGGAGACAGATAGAGACATAAAGGGAGACAGAAAGAGACAGAAAGGGAGACAGAGACTGAAAGGGAGACAGATAGAGACAGAAAGGGAGACAGAGACAGAGAAAGACAGAAAGGGAGACAGAGACAGAGAAAGACAGAAAGGGAGACAGAGCAAGACAGAAAGGGAGACAGAGAGAGACTGAAAGGGAGACAGAGAGAGACAGAAAGGGAGACAGAGAGAGACAGAAAGGGAGACAGAGACTGAAAGGGAGACAGATAGAGACAGAAAGGGAGACAGAGACAGAGAAAGACAGAAAGGGAGACAGAGACAGAGAAAGACAGAAAGGGAGACAGAGCAAGACAGAAAGGGAGACAGAGAGAGACTGAAAGGGAGACAGAGAGAGACTGAAAGGGAGACAGAGAGAGACAGAAAGGGAGACAGATAGAGACAGAAAGGGAGACAGAGAGAGATAGAAAGGGAGACAGCGAGGGACAGAAAGGGAGACAGATAGAGACAGAAAGGGAGACAGAGAGAGACAGAAAGGGAGACAGAGACAGAAAGGGAGACAGAGACAGAAAGGGAGACAGATAGAGACAGAAAGGGAGACAGATAGAGAGAGAAAGGGAGACAGAGACAGAAAGGGAGACAGAGACAGAAAGGGAGACAGAGAGAGACAGAAAGAGAGACAGATAGAGACAGAAAGGGAGACAGATAAACACAGAAAGGGAGACAAAGACAGAGAAAGACCAAAAGGGAGACATAGAGACATAAAGAGAGGGCAGAGAAATAAAGGGAGACAGTGAAAGACAGAAAGGGAGAAAGACACTGAAAGGGAGACAGATAGAGACATAAAGGGAGACAGAAAGAGACAGAAAGGGAGACAGAGACTGAAAGGGAGACAGATAGAGACAGAAAGGGAGACAGAGACAGAGAAAGACAGAAAGGGAGACAGAGACAGAGAAAGACAGAAAGGGAGACAGAGCAAGACAGAAAGGGAGACAGAGAGAGACTGAAAGGGAGACAGAGAGAGACAGAAAGGGAGACAGAGAGAGACAGAAAGGGAGACAGATAGAGACAGAAAGGGAGACAGAGAGAGATAGAAAGGGAGACAGCGAGGGACAGAAAGGGAGACAGATAGAGACAGAAAGGGAGACAGATAGAGACAGAAAGGGAGACAGAGACAGAAAGGGAGACAGACAGAGACAGAAAGGGAGACAGAGAGAGACAGAAAGGGAGACAGATAGAGACAGAAAGGGAGACAGAGACAGAAAGGGAGACAGAGACAGAAAGGGAGACAGAGACAGAAAGGGAGACAGATAGAGAGAGAAAGGGAGACAGAGACAGAAAGGGAGACAGAGACAGAAAGGGAGACAGAGAGAGACAGAAAGAGAGACAGATAGAGACAGAAAGGGAGACGGAGAGAGACAGAAAGGGAGACAGAGAGAGACAGAAAGGGATACAGATAGAGACAGAAAGGGAGACAGATAGAGACAGAAAGGGAGACCGATAGAGACATGATGGGAGACAAAGACAGAGAAAGACCAAAAGGGAGACATAGAGACATAAAGAGAGACAGAGACATAAAGGGAGACAGAAAGAGACAGAAAGGGAGACAGAGACTGAAAGGGAGACAGATAGAGACAGAAAGGGAGACAGAGACAGAGAAAGACAGAAAGGGAGACAGAGACAGAGAAAGACAGAAAGGGAGACAGAGCAAGACAGAAAGGGAGACAGAGAGAGACTGAAAGGGAGACAGAGAGAGACTGAAAGGGAGACAGAGAGAGACAGAAAGGGAGACAGATAGAGACAGAAAGGGAGACAGAGAGAGATAGAAAGGGAGACAGCGAGGGACAGAAAGGGAGACAGATAGAGACAGAAAGGGAGACCGATAGAGACATGATGGGAGACAAAGACAGAGAAAGACCAAAAGGGAGACATAGAGACATAAAGAGAGGCAGAGACATAAAGGGAGACAGTGAAAGACAGAAAGGGAGAAAGAGACTGAAAGGGAGACAGATAGAGACATAAAGGGAGACAGATAGAGACAGAAAGTGAGACAGAGAAGACCGAAAGGGAGACAGAGACTGAAAGGGAGCCATAGACAGAGAAAGACAGAAAGGGAGACAGAGCCTGAAAGGGAGACAGAGACTGAAAGGGAGACAGAGACAGAGAAGACAGAAAGGGATACAGAGAGAGACTGAAGGGGAGACAGAGAGAGACTGAAAGGGAGACAGAGAGAGACTGAAAGGGAGACAGAGCGAGACAGAAAGGGAGACAGAGAGAGACAGAAAGGGAGACAGATAGAGACAGAAAGGGAGACAGAGAAGAAAGGGAGACAGAGACAGAAAGGGAGACAGAGAGAGAGAGAAAGGGAGACAGATAGAGACAGAAAGGGAGACAGAGAGAGACAGAAAGGGAGACAGAGTGAGACAGAAAGGGAGACAGAGACAGAAAGGGAGACAGAGAGAGATAGAAAGGGAGACAGAGAGAGACAGAAAGGGAGACAGATAGAGACAGAAAGGGAGACAGAGACAGTAAGGGAGACAGAGAGAGACAGAAAGGGAGGCAGATGGAGACAGAGAGAGACAGAAAGGGAGACAGAGACAGACAGAAAGGGAGACAGATAGAGACAGAAAGGGAGACAGATAGAGACAGAAAGGGAGACAGAGAGAGACAGAAAGGGAGACAGAGAGAGACAGAAAGGGAGACAGAGGGAGACAGATAGAGACAGAAAGGGAGACAGAGAGAGACAGAAAGGGAGACAGACAGAAGGGATGCCATGTGGTCTGTATTTCAGGATAATCCTTGCTCTCTGGTATGCTGGCTCTCTCTTCCTCTCTGCCTTCTTACCATCTGATTGGAGCAGAATCAGAGAAGCCGTGAAACACGAGCCTCTGTGCTGTTTCTTCCCAAACCCACTGTGACTGCTCCCATGGCCAGGGGATATGTGCCCTGATATCTGGGATGATAGATGTGCTGATCTCTGGCACATAAATTGTGTTTATAGGTGTCAGTGTTGGGGAAAAGAGCCTGGGGGAGTAATGTACCTCACACACACACACATAACACACGAACACACACACACACACACACACACACACACACACACACACACACACACACACACACACACACACACACATATAACACACAAACACAGACATTTTCAATAGAAATGTGTGTCCTGCAGCGAGGGTGTGTATGGGTGTGGGTGGAGGGTATCAGACTGCAAGAAGGGTCATGTCATGAAGGCTTGTCTCTGGAGTTTCTGTGACAGTAACAAGGCAGAAAGTCATTGTGTAGATTAGATGTCATCTGTATGTTGAGGGACACCTATGCACACAAGTAGCTTTTTTCTCTTTTCTATACATGTAGGGTTAATGTAGCTGTTCTCTCATATGGATACCCTGTCTCCATGTGTATTTCCTACATACTGATAAGGTAAAGTCTCTATATAAGTGTCAGTTAGCATTTACTCCATACCGGTCATTTATTTCTCTTTATTTCATCTTATATTCTGTATTTGACAATGTGAACATAAACAATGAGAAGCTCTTTCTCTCTCTCTTTCTAGGTGTGGGTACAGCCAGTTTGTGGCAGGACTCTGTAGATTGCTGTTGTCAGCCCCTGGTCTCCTGATCCTTGATCCCTGATCCCTGGTCCCTGATCCCTGGTCCCTGGTCCCTGATCCCTGGTTCCTGGTTCCTGATCCCTGGTCCCTGATCCCTGATCCCTGATCCCTGATCCCTGGTCCCTGATCCCTGATCCCTGATCCCTGATCCTTGATCCCTGGTCCCTGATCCCTGATCCCTGGTCCCTGATCCTTGATCCCTGGTCCCTGATCCCTGGTCCCTGGTCCCTTGTCCCTGGTCCTTGATCCCTGCCATTCCTCCTGCCTGCCACTGGGTTATTCCACGAAATGAGTGCCTTTTGCGTCCCATTGATATTTTAAGTAAAGATTGTGCACCAATATAGCATTTTCAAATAGTGTTATATTAAATTAAAATCCTTTTAATTTAGACCACATGGGGAATCTATCAGATGTTTTATGTGAATAAAGACTTGCCAAAGTCTTTGCACCCTCTGTGACTTTTAGGAATATTTGAACCCACTTATCCCCACAATTTCACTAAGTTTTGTAGCTTAGACATTTCTGAAGATTATTATTTATTTCATGTGATTAGTCTGTCCCTCATTTTACTCATTTTAATATGGCAAAACAATTTATTTTATATATTTTTTTCAAAAGAAACATTAAACATCTAATAGTAGAATCATAGTGTAAAAGCAGGTCAGCTGGTTATTCTCATTTTGTGGAAAACTGAGTGGGTCGAGCATAACACGTCAACCCTGTTACCCACAGATAGGCAGGCTAGAATAACACGTCAACCCTGTTACCCACAGATAGGCAGGCTAGAATAACACGTCAACCCTGTTACCCACAGATAGGCAGGCTAGAATAACACGCCAACCCTGTTACCGACAGATAGGCAGGCTAGAACAACATGTCAACCCTCTTACCCACAGATAGGCAGGCTAGAATAACACGTCAACCCTGTTACCCACAGATAGGCAGGCTAGAATAACACGTCAACCCTGTTACCCACAGATAGGCAGGCTAGAATAACACGTCAACCCTGTTACCCACAGATAGTCAGGCTAGAATAACACATCAACCCTGTTACCCATAGATAGACAGGCTAGAATAACACATCAACCCTGTTACCCACAGATAGGCAGGCTAGAATAACACGTCAACCCTGTTACCCATAGATAGACAGGCTAGAATAACACATCAACCTTGTTACCCATAGATAGACAGGCTAGAATAACACATCAACCCTGTTACCCACAGATAGGCAGGCTAGAAGAACACGTCAACCCTGTTACCCATAGATAGACAGGCTAGAATAACACGTCAACCCTGTTACCCATAGATAGGCAGGCTAGAATAACACGTCAACCCTGTTACCCATAGATAGACAGGCTAGAATAACACGTCAACCCTGTTATCCATAGATAGGCAGGCTAGAATAACACGTCAACCCTGTTACCCATAGATAGGCAGGCTAGAATAACACATCAACCCTGTTACCCACAGATAGGCAGGCTAGAATAACACGTCAATCCTGTTACCCATAGATAGACAGGCTAGAATAACACATCAACCTTGTTACCCATAGATAGACAGGCTAGAATAACACATCAACCCTGTTACCCACAGATAGGCAGGCTAGAAGAACACGTCAACCCTGTTACCCATAGATAGACAGGCTAGAATAACACGTCAACCCTGTTACCCATAGATAGGCAGGCTAGAATAACACGTCAACCCTGTTACCCATAGATAGACAGGCTAGAATAACACGTCAACCCTGTTATCCATAGATAGGCAGGCTAGAATAACACGTCAACCCTGTTACCCATAGATAGGCAGGCTAGAATAACACGTCAACCCTGTTACCCACAGATAGGCAGGCTAGAATAACACGTCAACCCTGTTACCCACAGATAGGCAGGCTAGAATAACATGTCAACCCTGTTACCCACAGATAGGCAGGCTAGAATAACATGTCAACCCTGTTACCCACAGATAGGCAGGCTAGAATAACATGTCAACCCTGTTACCCACAGATAGGCAGGCTAGAATAACATGTCAACCCTGTTACCCACAGATAGGCAGGCTAGAACAACACGTCAACCCTGTTACCCACAGATAGACAGGCTAGAATAACACGTCAACCCTGTTACCCACAGATAGGCAGGCTAGAATAACACGTCAACCCTGTTACCCATAGATAGACAGGCTAGAATAACACGTCAACCCTGTTACCCACAGATAGGCAGGCTAGAAATGTAAAAAATATTATAATGTGGGAAGCTTGCATTCAATTGCCTCTCCCTATTGCACACAACACACTTCCATTCCCCCTGTCACAAAGGTATTTATGGCAGATTTTTTGATGAAATTGTCAACCCTGTTATGGTCAACCCTGTTATGGTCAACCCTGTTATGGTCAACCCTGTTATGGTCAACCCTGTTACTTTATTTGGCACTTCATACGCACTTACTATAGTATTTTTTTATTTAACATCTTGAAATGGGAAAACGTATTTTATTAAGTCAAACATGACAGATTGATAAAATTGTGTGAAATATATATATTTACTAAATTACACTTCTCAAAAGGCACTGAATTGGAGGCACACCCCCATTATTAAAACAACTGGAAGGAATCAGGACTGGGTTTGGCTTCAGGGCACAACTAGCTGGACTCAGGATATTGACAGGATATTTAAAACATGTTATGTTGGTACCCAGTCAGCTGCAATAATGGTTGTTTTAATGAGTGATATCACCCCCCCCCCCCCCCCCCCCCACACACACACACGCACACACACACACAAACACAAAAACACACACAAACACACACCCACACACAAACACACACAAACACACACCCACACACAAACACACACACACACACACAAACACACACACAAACACACACACACACACACAAACACACACAAACACACACCCACACACAAACACACACACACACACACACACACACACACAAACACACACACACACACAAACACACACAAACACACACCCACACACAAACACACACCCACACACAAACACACACCCACACACAAACACACACAAACACACACCCACACACAAACACACACACACACACACACAAACACACACACACAAACACACACCCACACACCCAAACACACACACACACACACACACAAACACACAGCCACACACAAACACACACAAACACACACCCACACACAAACACACACAAACACACACCCACACACAAACACACACACACACACAAACACACAAACACACACACACACACACACAAATACACACCCACACACAAACACACACAAACACACACCCACACACAAACACACACACACAAACACACACACACACACACACACACACACACACACACACACACACACACACACACACACACACACACACACACACACACAAACAAACACACACACACACAAACACACACACACACACACACAAACACACACAAACACACACACACACACACACAAACACACACACAGAAAGCATGAAATGAACATGCAACCCTGATATCAGAGTTGTTTTCTTACGTCGTAAAGAGACATGTCAAAAGAAATATGACAAACAAGAGTATAATCTTTGACACAGCATATATTTCATTTTAACATACATTCATACGCAGTATAGTCTTCTTCAGTGTATAAGTCTTTACAGATCTATGTTTCTATAATGAATAGCATGTTACTATAGAAAGCTTTGGCTTATGGTGGTTGTACATGGTAGCCACACATAGGTCAGTCCCTGTGCCCTGGCAGTCACCTGGGGAGACTGTATGTAGTGTATGGTATGCTGTGTGGCATATGGTGCGGTGTGTGTGCGGCTAGTGTGTTGTACGTTATGTATTTAGCGAGTGTGGTGTGTATGTGCATGTGTGTGTAGTATATGATGTGGGACAGTGATGTGTGTGTAGGCTTTGTTGTTTGTGGTAAGGTGTAGGGACGGTGGTATGTGGTGTGGTGTGGTATGTGATGTGGTATGGCATGTGGTGTGGTATGTGGTGTGGTGTGGTATGTGGTGTGGTATGTGGTGTGGTATGTGGTATGGTATGTGGTGTGGTATGGTATGCGGTATGGTATGTGGTGTGGTATGTGGTGTGGTATGTGGTATGGTACGTGGTGTAGTATGGTATGCGGTATGGTATGTGGTGTGGTATGTGATGTGGTGTGGTATGTGGTGTGGTATGTGGTGTGGTATGGTGTGTGGTGTGGTATGGTATGTGGTGTGGTATGTGAGGTGGTGTGGTATGTGGTGTGGTATGGTATGTGATATGATGTGGTATGGTATATGGTGTGGTATGTGGTGTGGTATGGTATACGGTGTGGTGTGGAATGTGGTATGGTATGTGGTGTGGTATGTTTTGTGGTATGTGGTGTGGTATGGTATGTGGTGTGGTATGTGGTGTGGTATTTAATGTGGTGTGGTATGTGGTGTGTGGTGTGGTATGTGGTGTGGTGTGATATTTTATGTGGTGTGGTGTGGTGTGGTATTTTATGTGGTGTGGTATGTGGTGTGGTATGTGGTGTGGCATGTGGTATTTTATGTGGTGTGGTATGTGGTATGGTATGTGGTGTGATATTTTATGTGGTGTGTGGTGTGGTATGTGGTATGGTATGTGGTGTGATATATTATGTGGTATGTGGTGTAGTGTGGTATGTGGTATGGTATGTGGTGTGGTATTATATGTGGTGTGGTATTTTATGTGGTGTGGTGTGGTATGTGGTATGGTATTTTATGTGGTGTGGTGTGTGGTGCAGTGTGTAGTGTGGTATGTGGTGTGGTATGTGGTGTGTGGTATGGTATGTGGTGTGTAGTGTGGTATGTGGTATGGTATGTGGTGCGGTATGTGGTGTGGTGTGTGGTGTGGTATGTTATGTGATGTGTGGTGTGTGGTGTGGTATGTGGTATGGTATGTGGTGTGTGGTGTGGTATGTGGTATGGTATGTGGTGTGGTATGTGGTGCAGTATGTGGTGTGGTATGTGGTGTGTGGTATGGTATGTGGTGTGTAGTGTGGTATGTGGTATGGTATGTGGTGCGGTATGTGGTGTGGTGTGTGGTGTGGTATGTGGTGTGGTATGTGGTGTGGTGTGGTATGTGGTATGGTGTGTGGTGTGTTGTGTGTGGTGTGTGCGCTCGGAGAGAAAAGTGCTTAAGTCATCTTGCACAGCATCTCTGCTCCACCCAGCCCTGTATGTATGTATGTATGTATGTATGTATGTATCTGTCTGTATGTATGAATCTATCTGTATGTTTCTATCTGTATGTATCTGTCTGTATGTATCTATCTGTATATATGTATCTGTATATATGTATCTGTCTGTATGTATCTATCTGTCTGTATGTATCTGTCTGTATGTATCTATCTGTATGGGAAAACTTCCTCCTGGTCTGACACAGACTAAGGCTGGATTCTATTGTATTGTGGGTTATAGACATTAAGGTTTTTTAAAGGCAATTTCCGATTGAGTAGACAGACATATGCAGCATTTATCATGAATGAGATCTCCACGAATGTGAACATGACATTTCAGAGCTGCAGTACCTATAACCCGCGATCAGATTGAATTCCAGCCCATAACTGATTCTGTGTGTTCTTCTGTGAGTAATTCTGATTTTGTGACTGATTTCATGAGTGGAGCAGCATCAGGGCAAAACGGGACAAATGTCCACACAACTAAACCGCTACTCAACCCCAACACAACACGGTCATGTACACCTGGACCACAAATTACAATGTCTGTGAGTCAGCATTCCTACTCTGGGCGGTAAAGTCTGTTCTCTCAGACCGACAGGCAGGCGTGTCTCTCCCTTTACATCCAGTGAAGCAGCAGCAAGATGGAGGGAAAACTCAGCTCCCCCACTCTCCCCTTCCCATGTCCAATATGTCCTACCCTCAGTTCCCCTCTCCCCTTCCCAGGTCCAATATGTCCTACCCTCAGTTCCCCTTCCCAGGTCCAATATGTCCTACCCTCAGTTCCCCTCTCCCCTTCCCAGGTCCAATATGTCCTACCCTCAGTTACCCTCTCCCCTTCCCAGGTCCAATATGTCCTACCCTCAGTTCCCCTCTCCCCTTCCCAGGTCCAATATGTCCTACCGTCAGTTCCCCTCTCCCCTTCCCAGGTCCAATATGTCCTACCCTCAGTTCCCCTCTCCCCTTCCCAGGTCCAATATGTCCTACCCTCAGTTCCCCTCTCCTCTTCCAAGGTCCAATATGTCCTACCCTCAGTTCCCCTCTCCCCTTCCCAGGTCCAATATGTCCCACCCTCAGTTCCCCTCTCCCCTTCCCAGGTCCAATATGTCCTACCCTCAGTTCCCCTCTCCTCTTCCAAGGTCCAATATGTCCTACCCTCAGTTCCCCTCTCCCCTTCCCAGGTCCAATATGTCCTACCCTCAGTTCCCCTCTCCTCTTCCCAGGTCCAATATGTCCTACCCTCAGTTCCCCTCTCCCCTTCCCAGGTCCAATATGTCCTACCCTCAGTTCCCCTCTCCTCTTCCCAGGTCCAATATGTCCTACCCTCAGTTCCCCTCTCCCCTTCCCAGGTCCAATATGTCCCACCCTCAGTTCCCCTCTCCCCTTCCCAGGTCCAATATGTCCTACCCTCAGTTCCCCTCTCCTCTTCCAAGGTCCAATATGTCCTACCCTCAGTTCCCCTCTCCCCTTCCCAGGTCCAATATGTCCCACCCTCAGTTCCCCTCTCCCCATCCCAGGTCCAATATGTCCCAACCTCAGTTCCCCTCTCCCCTTCCCAGGTCCAATATGTCCTACCCTCAGTTCCCCTCTCCTCTTCCAAGGTCCAATATGTCCTACCCTCAGTTCCCCTCTCCCCTTCCCAGGTCCAATATGTCCTACCCTCAGTTCCCCTCTCCCCTTCCCAGGTCCAATATGTCCTACCCTCAGCTCCCCTCTCCCCTTCCCAGGTCCAATATGTCCTACCCTCAGTTCCCCTCTCCTCTTCCCAGGTCCAATATGTCCTACCGTCAGTTCCCCTCTCCCCTTCAATCCACTCTCAACCTCACCCACCCCAAATCACTCACAATATCAAATAAGTTAAAAAACAAAACAAAGAGCAATCACATGAATTAGAATCAACTGAGAGTGTGGGAGGGGGAGGGAAACTACTCTGTTGGGACTTGGAAAACCTACACCGAGTATACCAAACACCTTCCTAATATTGAGTGGGCCTGGCACCTACTACCATACCCCGTTCAAAGCACTCACATTTTTTGTCTTGCCCATTCACCCTCTGAATGGCACACATACACAATCTCCTCTCCATCTACACTGATTGTAGTGGATTTAACAAGTTACATCAATAAGGGATCATAGCTTCACCTGCATTCACCTGGTCAGTCTATGCCACCTAACGTTTAGTATACTCAGTGTATTTTTGCCGTTTTAGATTTTACATCCTGTGCGTGTGTAAGATGTTCCTTTAACATTGTATGAACCTGTCCTCTGTCTGGCTGGCTGTTCCCGTGGTCTGTTGTAAAAGGAATCAGGGTGGCTTTGAAATAGGGGGTAGAGGAAAACCACAAACACCCCCCCCCCCCACCCTCCCTTTCTCTCTCCCTCCCCAAGTGCAGGTGAGGAGGGAGAGAGTGGGGAAATTGTTTGGGTCTCCACTGGGGGTTTCCATGGTGATCACCGGCAGGTGTGCATCTCCACCATCTTGCGGCACTGTTTGCACTTGACGTAGCAGCACCAGTGGAACTTACAGCTGCACCTGTCCACCACCTCCACCTCCTCTGTCTGGAAGCCCCGGCCGCAGCACATCAGCTCACAGCCGTCAATGGCCTTCGACGTCCGGTTACACTGCCGCCCCGCCGTACCCAGCATGCCTGGTGTGCGCGGGTCGTGGTCACAGAAGTCGGGGCTGGGCTCCAGGTAGACCAGGTCTTCGTCTGTGTGAGGTTTGAACTGGGAGTTCCGTGGCACCAGGACCTTGGTCGTGCCCACCTTGCGCTGCTCCACCTCTGTGGCGCCGTCAAACTTCTCCTTGATGACGTTGCCCACCTTGCGGAATGGGGGCATGGCCTTCCAGCAGGTCTTTACCTCACAGGAACCTGACACGCCATGACACTTACACTCCACACGCATGTGGCTCAGGATGGCCTGCAGGGAGACGGAAAGAATGCATGTTTTTATCTCCTGTTCTCTTCTTTGCTGTTGAGTTTACTAGGACATATTTGTTTGTTGTGATAGGTCATACCTTCCTCCCGGCCTCGTTGTTGTGTAGGTTCATGAGTGCTTTGCTGGGGGACTGTCCTTTACTCCTCTCCCTTACGTCAATGAAGGACTGAGAGAAGGCCACTCCGTATGCTATGTTATCACTACAGCCTGACCACTGGAACCCTGGAGGAAGGGAGAGAGACGGAGAGAGGGGGAGAGACACGGAGAGATAGGGAGAGAGACGGAGAGATAGGGAGAGACACGGAGAGAGAGGGAGAGACACAGAGAGATAGGGAGAGACACAGAGAGAGAGGGAGAGACACGGAGAGAGAGGGAGAGACACGGAGAGAGAGGGAGAGACACGGAGAGAGAGGGAGAGACACGGAGAGAGAGGGAGAGAGACGGAGAGATGGGGAGAGAGACGGAGAGAGAGGGAGAGACACGGACAGAGAGGGAGAGAGAGGGAGAGACACGGAGAGAGAGGGAGAGAGACGGAGAGAGAGGGAGAGACACGGAGAGATAGGGAGAGAGACGGAGAGAGAGGGAGAGACACGGAGAGAGGGAGAGAGAGGGAGAGAGACGGAGAGAGACGGAGAGAGAGGGAGAGACACGGAGAGAGAGGGAGAGACACGGAGAGAGAGGAAGAGACACGGAGAGATAGGGAGAGAGAGGGAGAGAGATGGAGAGAGAGGGAGAGAGACGGAGAGAGACACATAGAGAGAGAGACACAGACACGGAGAGATAGGGAGAGAGACGGAGAGATAGGGAGAGAGACGGAGAGAGAGGGAGAGACACGGAGAGAGAGGGAGAGACACGGAGAGAGAGGTAGAGATAGGGAGAGAGACGGAGAGATAGGGAGAGAGACGGAGAGAGAGGGAGAGAGACGGAGAGAGAGGGAGAGACACGGAGAGAGAGGGAGAGACACGGAGAGAGAGGGAGAGACACGGAGAGAGAGGGAGAGAGACGGAGAGAGGGAGAGACACGGAGAGAGAGGGAGAGACACAGAGAGATAGGGAGAGAGACGGAGAGAGAGGGAGAGACACGGAGAGAGAGGGAGAGAGACGGGGAGAGACAGGGAGAGAGACGGAGAGAGAGGGAGAGACACGGAGAGAGGGAGAGAGACGGAGAGAGAGGGAGAGACACGGAGAGAGACGGAGAGAGAGGGAGAGACACGGAGAGATAGGGAGAGAGACAGAGAGAGAGGGAGAGACACGGAGAGAGAGGGAGAGAGACGGAGAGAGAGGGAGAGACACGGAGAGAGAGGGAGAGAGACGGAGAGACACGGAGAGACACGGAGAGAGAGGGAGAGACACGGAGAGATAGGGAGAGAGAGGGAGAGAGACGGAGAGAGAGGGAGAGAGACGGAGAGAGACACATAGAGAGAGAGACACAGACACGGAGAAAGAGAGACAGGGAGAGAGACTCGGACAGAGAGAGACAGAGAGAGAGTGTTAGCAGTCAAACATCTGAGATGTGTGTGTGTGTGTGTGTGTGTGTGTGTGTGTGTGTGTGTGTGTGTGTGTGTGTCCTACCCTCCGGACTGACTCCATGGACGGTGCGGTCGCAGCCACATTTCTCCAACTCTCCGCTGCTACAGGCTCGGGTCACAGCAAACGCCACACTGGCTGCTGAGATGGCATACACAAAGGCTGCCTCCCGAGTGCCTGTCACAAATAAACAGGCAGACAATAAATACACAACTGCATTCATCACAGATCAGGCAGTAAGTTTTTATCTTCAGATATGAAAGTATATTTATTCTACGATAAGTTACTCATACTGAGGCGTACCCTGTGTGACGACCTTGCCGAAGACGGGCATGGTTTCCAGTGTGGAACAGTTCCATCGACGGTTCCGGAACTGAAACTGACACTCGTCTATGGCTAGCTGAGCCCCACGCCGCACAGCATCCATCACCTCCACACTGCGCTTACAGATCTGCACCTGGTTAGAATAACGATCATTATTACAGATCTGTATCTGGTTAGAATAATGATCATTATTACAGATCTGCACCTGGTTATAATAACGATCATTATTACAGATCTGCTCCTGGTTAGAATAACGATCATTATTACAGATCTGTATCTGGTTAGAATAATGATCATTATTACAGATCTGCACCTGGTTATAATAACGATCATTATTACAGATCTGCTCCTGGTTAGAATAATGATCATTATTACAGATCTGTATCTGGTTAGAATAACGATCATTATTACAGATCTGTATCTGGTTAGAATAATGATCATTATTACAGATCTGCACCTGGTTATAATAACGATCATTATTACAGATCTGCTCCTGGTTAGAATAATGATCATAACATTGCAGATCTGTATCTGGCTAGAATAATGATCATTATTACAGATCTGTATCTGGTTATAATAATGATCATTATTACAGATCTGTAACTGGTTATAATAATGATCATTATTACAGATCTCTATCTGGTTAGAATAATGATCATTACATTACAGATCTGTATCTGGTTAGAATAATGATCATAACATTACAGATCTGTATCTGGTTAGAATAATGATCATAACATTACAGATCTGTATCTGGTTAGAATAATGATCATTACATTACAGATCTGTATCTGGTTATAATAATGATCATTACATTACAGATCTGCTCCTGGTTATAATAATGATCATTACATTACAGATCTGTATCTGGTTAGAATAATGATCATTACATTACAGATCTGTATCTGGTTAGAATAATGATCATTATTACAGATCTGCTCCTGGTTATAATAATGATCATTACATTACAGATCTGTATCTGGTTAGAATAATGATCATTATTACAGATCTGCTCCTGGTTAGAATAATGATCATTATATTACAGATCTGTATCTGGTTATAAAAATGATCATTACATTACAGATCTGCTCCTGGTTATAATAATGATCATTACATTACAGATCTGTATCTGGTTATAATAATGATCATTACATTACAGATCTGCTCCTGGTTATAATAATGATCATTACATTACAGATCTGCTCCTGGTTATAATAATGATCATTACATTACAGATCTGCTCCTGGTTATAATAATGATCATTACATTACAGATCTGTATCTGGTTATAATAATGATCATTACATTACAGATCTGTATCTGGTTATAATAATGATCATTACATTACAGATCTGTATCTGGTTAGAATAATGATCATTATTACAGATCTGCTCCTGGTTAGAATAATGATCATTACATTACAGATCTGTATCTGGTTATAATAATGATCATGACATTACAGATCTGCTCCTGGTTAAAGAGAATGATCATTATATTACAGATCTGTATCTGGTTAGAATAATGATCATTTCATTACAGATCTGCTCCTGGTTAGAATAATGATCATTACATTACAGATCTGTATCTGGTTATAATAATGATCATTACATTACAGATCTGCTCCTGGTTATAATAATGATCATTACATTACAGATCTGTATCTGGTTATAATAATGATCATTACATTACAGATCTGTATCTGGTTATAATAATGATCATTACATTACAGATCTGTATCTGGTTATAATTATGATAATTACATTACAGATCTGTATCTGGTTATAATAATGATCATTACATTACAGATCTGTATCTGGTTAGAATAATGATCATTATTACAGATCTGCTCCTGGTTAGAATAATGATCATTATATTACAGATCTGTATCTGGTTATAATAATGATCATTACATTACAGATCTGCTCCTGGTTAGAATAATGATCATTACATTACAGATCTGTATCTGGTTATAATAATGATCATGACATTACAGATCTGCTCCTGGTTAAAGAGAATGATCATTATATTACAGATCTGTATCTGGTTAGAATAATGATCATTTCATTACAGATCTGCTCCTAGTTAGAATAATGATCATTACATTACAGATCTGCTCCTGGTTAAAGAGAATGATCATTATATTACAGATCTGTATCTGGTTAGAATAATGATCATTTCATTACAGATCTGCTCCTGGTTAGAATAATGATCATTACATTACAGATCTCCTCCTGGTTAAAGAGAATGCTAAATGACTATGATTTGTATCTTGAATTCAAAGACTTGGACATAACTTCTATAACTTATGTACCATCTTGTCATACCCTGCCAACCTTACAAATCTGAAAATATGACCACAGTTTGTCATGGTAGATGTGTACCTGTCTCTGGATAAGTCCTCGCAGGCGTTCACATGTCTCCTCATCACTGATACTGCCAACCGACGACAGTTTAGCCAGGTACCTTACAGAGACACAGAGAAGGGGGGAGAATTGATATGAAATGTTCCCTCCAATTACTGAGATGATATAAAAGTGTCCATAGACAGACACAGATGCCTCAGCATGGGCTATGTATAGGTTTAGTTCTACAGCCTGATAGGGAGAAGTTTGGCGGCGAGAATTTGGCTCCCATGACGTTGTGGGAACGTTTTGGTCATCATGTTGAGAGGAGGGAAAGAGGTTTATCATCCACACCACCTCCAGGACACACAGGTCACTCCTCTCTCCTTCATTCCCATATCTCTTTGGCTAAAAGCACCTTACAGAAATAGGCCCATTTCATACGCTCATCACAGACACACTCTTCACCAGAACTTCCCACAGAGGGGCTGTCTGAGCCTTGTCTGTGGCCCTCCCTCTCTCTCTTTTTCTCTGTCCCTCACCTTACTCTCCTCCTGCTCTCCCTCACCTTGCCCTTCTCCCCCTCTCTCTCTGTCAGTCTCTCTGTCCTTCTCTCCCTCTTATGTTGACAGGGTATCATTAGGTAAGGTTGATTGGGGTCTCTCCCAGGGCTGATAGTCCACACACCTCCTTCTAGCCTTCCACCCTCACCACCCTTCCTCTACAGCCCAGATAACCTCTTTCTTTCCCTCTCCCCATCTCTCTCTGTCTCTCCTTCTCTCCCAGTCACCTCCCCTCGTCAATGGTCAGATAACCTGGACCGTGACCACTCGACCACACCCTCCCCCCGACAGTCTTGTCTACACAGCAGGGTGACCTCACTCACTATCACACCACTGCTCCCATCCTCTCCTCAGTCTGTCTGACAACAACAACCAATCACCTTCTATTCATGAAGTGGTACAGGATCAGTTCACAACCAACTGTCTACACCAACAGAGAAGATGGTATACACTAAACAAATGATTGAACATGTAGAATCACGTTTCTCTCTTCAGTTTTGTCATGTACCTGAGAATAATGTCTGCATCATTCTCTTCGTGTTAAAGTTAATCAGTTAAAGAATTATCTTCCCTCAATTTGTACATACCACTCTTCCTTCAATAAAATACATTGACGTTCCTCTACAGCTATACAACAATAAGACCCTCAACCTTGAGCTGTGTGCTCTGTATGTCTGGGTCTACAGTCTCCACACATCCAGCTGTGAAACCTCTTCTGAACACTGGAGAATCAGTGTCTGGCTGTATTGCAGCTAGTGAGACACAGCATCTCTCCCAACACATAAACCTGTCCCCTCAGCATTCAATACCTCTACACACACACACACACACACACACACACACACACACACACACACACACACACACACACACACACACACACACACACACACACACACACACACACACAGATGAAAGTACTCATAAAGTACCAGTTGCTGTTGCTGGCATGCCACTGGCCCAGCCCTGACCCTGGAAACATTTAATAAACTTTGGATAACCCACATGAGAAAACGACAGATAAGCTCTACGAAGCTGATGTTCTGGCTGTGTATTTGTGAGACGGTGCTACATGGGAAAAGACTAGCCCAGACATTTGGGGAGTGTGTGTTAGTGTGTATGTAATACTTATCCAGAGCGACTTACAGGAGCAATTTAGGTTAAGTGCCTTGCTCAAGGGCACATTGACAGATTTTTCTTCAGTTACTGGCCCACCGCACTAAACAGCTAGGCTACCTGCTAGGCTACCTGTTAGGCTACCTGTTAGGCTACCTGCTAGGCTACCTGCTAGGCTACCTGCTAGGCTACCTGCTAGGCTACCTGCTAGGCTACCTGACGCAGTCCTTTCCATCTTTATCTATTTATTCGGCTGTGTCGGGCAGAGTGGGGTAAATGAAGCCCTTTTTTACATTCAGCATCACTCCGTCAAGGGAAATGTATTATTTATTTGTCATTTAGCAGATGCTCTTATCCAGAGTGACTAAGGTTAAGTACCTTGCTCAAGGGCACATTGACAGATTTTTCACCTAATCAGCTGGGGGATTCAAACCAGCGACCTGTCAGTTACTGGCCCTTACTTAACCGCTAGGCTACCTGCCGCCCTAACAAAGATATCTATATATATTTCACCTAACAAACACTTTTTACATTTTTCAAACACATTTAACATAGGCCCTGTTGTTACCTCATATCCCAGCGATAATGCCTTGCATTACGCCTGAGAAGAACAACACTTCAATTCGCTCAAATTACTATTGGCTCAACATACCCCATGGCCATTGGCCCATTACCCCAAGGCCATTGGCTCAACATACCCCATGGCCATTGGCCCATTACCCCAAGGCCATTGGCTCAACATACCCCATGGCCATTGGCCCATTACCCCAAGGCCATTGGCTCAACATACCCCATGGCCATTGGCCCATTACCCCAAGGCCATTGGCTCAACATACCCCATGGCCATTGGCCCATTACCCCAAGGCCATTGGCTCAACATACCCCATGGCCATTGGCCCATTACCCCAAGGCCATTGGCTCAACATACCCCATGGCCATTGGCCCATTACCCCAAGGCCATTGGCTCAACATACCCCATGGCCATTGGCCCATTACCCCAAGGCCATTGGCTCAACATACCCCATGGCCATTGGCCCATTACCCCAAGGCCATTGGCTCAACATACCCCATGGCCATTGGCCCATTACCCCAAGGCAAACATTTTGACTATATTAGCCCACCCAGCTACAAGGATGCACTTTCATGCTGGGTTTAGGACCTCATATTGAAGCTTATAGAGACCCCAAATGAGGTATATAACAATAGAACAATCTTAAATTGATCTACTTGGTTTAGATACAAACATCCGGAAACCTCAAACAATAAATTAATTAGACTTTGTGAAAATCTGTTTTCTGGACCTAACTTGTTTATCACTTTTTCCATGTGGTTTCTTCCTTCACAGACCCCATGAACTGATGACCTCTTCCTAAATATTTGGTCAAAATATTAATTTTGTGTATGGTTTCCTAGAAACAATCCCGCTCTCCCCCACCCCCTATTTCCCAAGCCAGGGGTACCAAAACAACACAGAGAGACGTTTCCTAGAGCCATCCTCCTCCTACTTACAGCAGAATACTGCTTCCTCTCCCTCCCCTTCTTCCTCTCTCTTTCCACTGTTTCCTCTCAATCCCCTTCTTCCTCTCTCTTTTTACTGTTTCCTCTCCCTCCCCTTCTTCCTCTCTCTTTCCACTGTTTCCTCTCCCTCCCCTTCTTCCTCTCTCTTTCCACTGTTTCCTCTCTCTATCTTCTTCTTCCTCTCTTTTCACTGTTTCCTCTCCCTCCCCTTCTTCCTCTCTCTTTCCACTGTTTCCTCTCTCTATCTTCTTCTTCCTCTCTCTTTACACTGTTTCCTCTCCCTCCCCTTCTTCCTCTCTCTACCACACACTCCTCTCTCTATCTTCTTCTTCCTCTCTCTACCACACACTCCTCTCTCTATCTTCTTCTTCCTCTCTCTACCACACACTCCTCTCTCTATCTTCTTCTTCCTCTCTCTATCTTCCTCCTCTCTCTACCACACACTCCTCTCTCTATCTTCTTCTTCCTCTCTCTACCACACACTCCTCTCTCTATCTTCTTCTTCCTCTCTCTACCACACACTCCTCTCTCTATCTTCTTCTTCCTCTCTCTATCTTCTTCCTCTCTCTACCACACACTCCTCTCTCTATCTTCTTCCTCTCTCTACCACACACTCCTCTCTCTACCACACACTCCTCTCTCTATCTTCTTCTTCCTCTCTCTACCACACACTCCTCTCTCTATCTTCTTCTTCCTCTCTCTACCACACACTCCTCTCTCTATCTTCTTCTTCCTCTTTCTACCACACACTCATCTCTCTATCTTCTTCTTCCTCTCTCTACCACACACTCCTCTCTCTATCTTCTTCCTCTCTCTACCTCACACTCCTCTCTCTATCTTCTTCTTCCTCTCTCTACCACACACTCCTCTCTCTATCTTCTTCTTCCTCTCTCTACCACACACTCCTCTCTCTATCTTCTTCTTCCTCTCTCTACCACACACTCCTCTCTCTATCTTCTTCTTCCTCTCTCTACCACACACTCCTCTCTCTATCTTCTTCTTCCTCTTTCTACCACACACTCCTCTCTCTATCTTCTTCTTCCTCTCTCTACCACACACTCCTCTCTCTATCTTCTTCTTCCTCTCTCTACCTCACACTCCTCTCTCTATCTTCTTCTTCCTCTCTCTACCACACACTCCTCTCTCTATCTTCTTCTTCCTCTCTCTACCACACACTCCTCTCTCTATCTTCTTCTTCCTCTCTCTACCACACACTCCTCTCTCTATCTTCTTCTTCCTCTCTCTACCACACACTCCTCTCTCTATCTTCTTCTTCCTCTCTCTACCCTACACTCCTCTCTCTATCTTCTTCTTCCTCTCTCTACCACACACTCCTCTCTCTATCTTCCTCCTCTCTCTACCACACACTCCTCTCTCTCTCTATCTTCTTCTTCTTCCTCTCTTTACCACACACTCCTCTCTCTATCTTCTTCCTCTCTCTACCACACACTCCTCTCTCTATCTTCTTCTTCCTCTCTCTACCACACACTCCTCTCTCTATCTTCTTCTTCCTCTCTCTATCTTCCTCCTCTCTCTACCACACACTCCTCTCTCTATCTTCTTCCTCTCTCTACCACACACTCCTCTCTCTATCTTCTTCTTCCTCTCTCTATCTTCCTCCTCTCTCTTCCACACACTCCTCTCTCTATCTTCTTCCTCTCTCTACCACACACTCCTCTCTCTATCTTCTTCCTCTCTCTACCACACACTCCTCTCTCTACCACACACTCCTCTCTCTATCTTCTTCTTCCTCTCTCTACCACACACTCCTCTCTCTATCTTCTTCTTCCTCTCTCTACCACACACTCCTCTCTCTATCTTCTTCTTCCTCTTTCTACCACACACTCCTCTCTCTATCTTCTTCTTCCTCTCTCTACCACACACTCCTCTCTCTATCTTCTTCTTCCTCTCTCTACCTCACACTCCTCTCTCTATCTTCTTCTTCCTCTCTCTACCACACACTCCTCTCTCTATCTTCTTCTTCCTCTCTCTACCACACACTCCTCTCTCTATCTTCTTCTTCCTCTCTCTACCACACACTCCTCTCTCTATCTTCTTCTTCCTCTCTCTACCACACACTCCTCTCTCTATCTTCTTCTTCCTCTCTCTACCACACACTCCTCTCTCTATCTTCTTCTTCCTCTTTCTACCACACACTCCTCTCTCTATCTTCTTCTTCCTCTCTCTACCACACACTCCTCTCTCTATCTTCTTCTTCCTCTCTCTACCTCACACTCCTCTCTCTATCTTCTTCTTCCTCTCTCTACCACACACTCCTCTCTCTATCTTCTTCTTCCTCTCTCTACCACACACTCCTCTCTCTATCTTCTTCTTCCTCTCTCTACCACACACTCCTCTCTCTATCTTCTTCTTCCTCTCTCTACCACACACTCCTCTATCTTCTTCTTCCTCTCTCTACCCTACACTCCTCTCTCTATCTTCCTCCTCTCTCTACCACACACTCCTCTCTCTATCTTCTTCCTCTCTCTACCACACACTCCTCTCTCTATCTTCTTCTTCCTCTCTCTATCTTCCTCCTCTCTCTACCACACACTCCTCTCTCTATCTTCTTCCTCTCTCTACCACACACTCCTCTCTCTACCACACACTCCTCTCTCTATCTTCTTCTTCCTCTCTCTACCACACACTCCTCTCTCTATCTTCTTCTTCCTCTCTCTACCACACACTCCTCTCTCTATCTTCTTCTTCCTCTTTCTACCACACACTCCTCTCTCTCTCTATCTTCTTCTTCCTCTCTCTACCACACACTCCTCTCTCTATCTTCTTCTTCCTCTCTCTACCTCACACTCCTCTCTCTATCTTCTTCTTCCTCTCTCTACCACACACTCCTCTCTCTATCTTCTTCTTCCTCTCTCTACCACACACTCCTCTCTCTATCTTCTTCTTCCTCTCTCTACCACACACTCCTCTCTCTATCTTCTTCTTCCTCTCTCTACCACACACTCCTCTCTCTATCTTCTTCTTCCTCTTTCTACCACACACTCCTCTCTCTATCTTCTTCTTCCTCTCTCTACCACACACTCCTCTCTCTATCTTCTTCTTCCTCTCTCTACCTCACACTCCTCTCTCTATCTTCTTCTTCCTCTCTCTACCACACACTCCTCTCTCTATCTTCTTCCTCTCTCTACCACACACTCCTCTCTCTATCTTCTTCTTCCTCTCTCTACCACACACTCCTCACTCTATCTTCTTCTTCCTCTCTCTACCACACACTCCTCTCTCTATCTTCTTCTTCCTCTCTCTACCACACACTCCTCTCTCTATCTTCTTCTTCCTCTCTCTACCACACACTCCTCTCTCTATCTTCTTCTTCCTCTATCTACCACACACTCCTCTCTCTATCTTCTTCTTCCTCTCTCTACCACACACTCCTCTCTCTATCTTCCTCCTCTCTCTACCACACACTCCTCTCTCTCTCTATCTTCTTCTTCTTCCTCTCTTTACCACACACTCCTCTCTCTATCTTCTTCCTCTCTCTACCACACACTCCTCTCTCTATCTTCGTCCTCTCTCTACTCAACTCATTTCTTTCCACCCCATTCCCTTCCTTTATATTTAATGTCCTTTAAATTCCCTATATGTCTTGCTCTCAGTACTCCGCAAACTCTCTCTCTCTCTCTCTAGGAGGAAAAGTCATAATTCGTGGGAGTATTCACCTGGAGTGTGGTGTGTTCGCCAGCTACTGTGTGTTTGTGTTGCATTAGGCATCGCAGTCCTCACAACACCGCTGCTTCCAACAGGCTTAGCCCTGCACAACTTAGCACGCAACCACTCCACTACAGCCCTACCACTACTGTCTGAGAGAGAGAGACAGACAGCAACCACTCCACTACAGCCCTACCACTACTGTCTGAGAGAGAGAGACAGACAGCAACCACTCCACTACAGCCCTACCACTACTGTCTGAGAGAGAGAGACAGACAGCAACCACTCCACTACAGCCCTACCACTACTGTCTGAGAGAGAGAGACAGACAGCAACCACTCCACTACAGCCCTACCACTACTGTCTGAGAGACAGAGACAGACAGCAACCACTCCACTACAGCCCTACCACTACTGTCTGAGAGACAGAGACAGACAGCAACCACTCCACTACAGCCCTACCACTACTGTCTGAGAGAGAGAGACAGACAGCAACCACTCCACTACAGCCCTACCACTACTGTCTGAGAGAGAGAGACAGGCAGCAACCACTCCACCACAGCCCTACCACTACTGTCTGAGAGAGACAGACAGCAACCACTCCACTACAGCCCGACCACTACTGTCTGAGAGACAGAGAGAGACAGCAACCACTCCACTACAGCCCTACAACTACTGTCTGAGAGACAGAGACAGACAGCAACCACTCCACTACAGCCCTACCACTACTGTCTGAGAGACAGAGACAGACAGCAACCACTCCACTACAGCCCTACCACTACTGTCTGAGAGACAGAGACAGACAGCAACCACTCCACTACAGCCCTACCACTACTGTCTGAGAGACAGAGACAGACAGCAACCACTCCACTACAGCCCTACCACTACTGTCTGAGAGACAGAGACAGACAGCAACCTCTCCACTACAGCCCTACCACTACTGTCTGAGAGACAGAGACAGACAGCAACAACTCTACTACAGCCCTACCACTACTGTCTGAGAGACAGAGACAGAGACAGACAGCAACCACTCCACTACAGCCCTACCACTACTGTCTGAGAGACAGAGACATACAGCAACAACTCTACTACAGCCCTACCACTACTGTCTGAGAGACAGAGACAGACAGCAACCACTCCACTACAGCCCTACCACTACTGACTGAGAGACAGAGACAGAAACAGACAGCAACCACTCCACTACAGCCCTACCACTACTGTCTGAGAGACAGAGACATACAGCAACCACTCCACTACAGCCCTACCACTACTGTCTGAGAGACAGATACAGAGACAGACAGCAACCACTCCACTACAGCCCAACCACTACTGACTGAGAGACAGAGACAGACAGCAACCACTGCAGTTCTACAGTGAGAGAGCGTGAGAGCGAGAGTGGGAGCTTGGAGTGGAGACCGAGAGAAAGGAAGAGAGATAGATAGGAGAGATAAAACATCCTTGGCTAAGCAAGTGTGATGCTCTAACGATGCCACGCTGTACACCATATATCTATGATAGATAGGTCTGTATCAACTCCCCCTTCCTCTGAGGACTGATCAACCTCTAGATGTATCTCTACTCACACAGAGGAGGATCTCACAGAGACCAGCTCTCACACGCTCTTACAGACAGCTCTCTCTGTGTCTGTCTCTCCCAGGGTATTTATACCAGTTGATTAAACTTTCCTCTGCTGAGTACACATGAGAGGTAAACAGGTGGAGGTTTATATAGGAGCTTAGGGAGCTCCTCACAGAAACACGTGCTGTTCATCTGTGTTCACTGCAACAGCTACTTTTATACTATAGTAACTTATCATTCCTTCACATGCACATGGTGCACTTCATGTAAAATGTTGTCCCTGGTCTGAACAGAGGCCAGGCACAACAACACTCTCACCACACAGCTAGTGGAGGACACAGCTAGTGGAGGACAAAGTTAAGCCAGCCAACAGGACAACCACAGACATTCTGGAAGCATGATTGGGAAAGTAAGTGGAAAGGTTTGTGGCAAGGCACAAGCGCACATACTCAAACACGCACGCACATACACACACACACACACACACACACACACACACACACACACACACACACACACACACACCAGTCCTAGTTTGCAATATTTGGATTCCTTCATAATGGGGTTTGCCACAGCACAATAATGACCCTAGATATATGGCCATATAGAATAGATTGAATCGTACCTATGTTGCTGCATCGCGGCTGACCCTGGCTGGCTACCAATCCCTCTGTGTGTGTGTGTGTGTGTGTGTGTGTGTGTGTGTGTGTGTGTGTGTGTGTGTGTGTGTGTGTGTGTGTGTGTGTGTGTGTGTGTGTGTCTGTGCGTGTCTGTGTGTTTCTCGTGGGGTTGGGTTAAAAGCAAAATATGAATTTCCATGATCTGAACAAAAATGGACAATAAAGTATTAGTCTTGTCTAGAAAACTGCAGGCCCTTGTATATGAGAGCAGCACGGATGACTCTGCACCTCCACTCACCAAGGTAGTATGATGACCTGGGATAACCTTTGCTGGACAGCAGTCAGAGAAGGAGACACACCTGCAACACCCAGTCTGGCCTGCAGAGGGCAGCCTGATCTCAGCTTCCCCTCAGGAGTCTCCTCTCAGCAGTGTCCCCTGAGGAGTCTCCCCTCAGGAGTCTCCCCTAAGGAGTCTCCCCTCAGGAGTCTCCCCTCAGGAGTGTCCCCTCAGCAGTGTCCCCTGAGGGGTCTCCTCTGAGGGGTCTCCCCTCAGCAGTGTCCCCTGAGGAGTCTCCCCTGAGGGGTCTCCCCTCAGCCACAGAGGCAGCACAGCCACAGGCCATCAACAGCCATACCTCAAAAGAGTTCATAATTTCAGGTTTCAACCAAGAAGCGTATAAAGCTCTTAGACTTGGACAATGTCACATAATTCCATGGTAGCCATGTTAGTGTTTTCCAGGCAATGTTCTGTAAGGACTGACTCTGACAGCATCAAACTCACAGTCTGCACCTGCCAGCAAATGTGTTACATCAGAAACGTATGTAAGCATTTTAAGGAAAGGGGCAAAGAATGATACATTTGACAAGCATTCATTTAGAGCCCGATTGTCAGTAGAGAAAACAGGTGCATCTCAATAGTGTGGTGGTTTCTTATCCTCATCTCCTTTCCTCCAGTTTGAGTGAAAATTAAAGAACTGGTTCTGGTTGGCTTATTTCATGTTGGTTTCACTTTTATCATGTTATCAGAGAGGAGAGGAGAGGAGAGGAGAGGAGAGGAGAGGAGAGGAGAGGACGCTGATTCAGACTATTGAGATGTACTCCATAAGAATCTATGAGAATCTGGGCAGCTGTGGTGCTATACTACAATACAGCAAACATTTTATATACATCAAGGACATATTTCAAGAGTAATTGTAAAGACCATGATAACAATCTCAGCAATATGATGCAGATGAGGAGGAAAAGGCCAAGGAAAAGGGAAGGAAGGAGTGGAGGAGATAGAAGTGTGATACTGTTTACTGTTGATTTCTTTACAACACCTTATTGAATATAAATATGTGTACAAAACATTAGGAACACCTTCCTAATGTTGAGGCATGGATTCAATAAGGTATGGAAAGTGTTCCACAGGGATGCTGGCCCATGTTGACTCCAATGCTTCCTACAGTTGTGTCAGGTTGGCTGGATGTCCTTTGGGTGGTGGACCATTCTTGATACACACAGAAAAGCGTGAAAAACCTAGTAGCTTTGCTGTTCTTGACACACTCAAACCGGTGTGCCTGGCACATACTACCATACGCCGTTCAAAGTCACTTATATAGTTTGTCTTGACCGTTCTCCCTCTGAATGGCACATATACACAATCCATGTCTCAAGGTTTATAAATCCTTCTTTAACCTGTACTCTCCTTCATCTACACTGATTGACGTGGATTTAACAAGTGACATCAATAAGGCATCATAGCTTTCAACTAACAGTATTCAACTGGTTAGTCTTTATTTATTTATATATATATATATATATATATATATATATATATATATATATATATATATATATATATATATATATATATATATATATATATATATATATAATATACCTTACTAGTCAGTATACCTTATATATATACAGTTGAAGTCGGAAGTTTACAGTCACTTAGGTTGGAGTCATTAAAACTCATTTTTCAACCACTCCACAAATTTCTTGTTAACAAACTATAGTTTTGGCAAGTCGGTTAGGACATCTACTTTGTGCATGACACCAGTAATTGTTTTTTGTTTTTTTCCAACAACAGACAGATTATTTCACCTCTGTATCACAATTCCAGTGGGCCAGAGGTTTACATACACTAAGTTGACGGCCTTTAAACAGCTCAGAAAATTCCAGAAAATGATGTCATGGCTTTAGAAGCTTCTGATAGGCTAATTGAAATCATTTGAGCCAATTGGAGGTGTACCTGTGGATGTATTTCAAGGCCTACCTTCAACTCAGTGCCTCTTTGCTTGACATCATGGGAAAATCAAAAGAAATCAGCCAAGACCTCAGAAAATAAATTAGAGACCTCCACAAGTCTGGTTCATCCTTGGGAGCAATTTCCAAACGCCTGAAGGTACCACGTTCATCTGTACAAACAATAGTACGCAAGTATAAACACCATGGGACCACGTAGCCGTCATACCGCTCAGGAAGGACACGTGTTCTGTCTCCTAGAGATGAACGTACTTTGGTGCGAAAAGTGCAAATCAATCCCAGAACAACAGCAAAGGACCTTGTGGAGATGCTGGAGGAAACAGGTTGTCACGTAGAGTAGGCCAGAAGGCTAAACTGGATAACCTAACCTCTATCAAAATAAAAAGATGGCGGAACCGCAAAAGTTCTTCTGTGCAAAGGTGTTTATTTACAAGTGATTCCGGAACAAAAAACAACAGTACTGCCATCAACGTCTATCTTATGGGACAGCTTAAAAACAATGCTGCCCCATCCACAGCTCAATCCAAAAAATGCCCTCCTTAGAGACTGGAGAGAGGCTCCTTTTGTAGGGCTAGCCCCTCCCCTCAGAACAATTAACCCTAATTAATTAATCAATTAACAATACAAACCTACATTTTCCATGAACTAAACATACTAAAGGATATACATTGCAACACGGTTTTAAACAATATCACAACATAACATTTACAACATTACATCACTACTGACAATATCTTTCAATATGCCCATATGCATTAATGAGCCTCTGTGGTCCGTGTGCAGGTCAAATTCCCTCCCAAGAAGGTAGTAACAGAGGCTATCTAGGGCCCACTTTATAGCCAGGCACTCCTTTTCGATTGTAGAATACCTGGTTTCCCTGGGCAACAGCTTCCGACTCAGGTACAGCACAGGAAGCTCTTCTCTTGGCTCCCCTTGGGCCAGTACAGCTCCAATTCCTACAGCCGAAGCGTCCACCTGCACGAGAAATCTCTTCTTAAAATCAGGGGTCTGGAGAACAGGGAATGAGCACAGTCGTTTTTTCAGTGTCATGAAGGCTTCTTCACACTCCTCAGTCCACTTCACAGGGTTGCTGGCCCCCTTCGAAGTGAGGTTGGTCAGAGGGACAGCGATGGTCGAAAACTGTGGAATGAATCTCCGGTACCACCCTGCCAGACCTAGGAAGGACTTCACCTGTGTCTTGGTTCTGGGTTGAGGGCTATTCCTGATGGACTCCACTTTCTCCACCTGAGGCCGAACTTCACCCTTACCCAGCTGGTACCCCAGGTACTTTGTCTCCTGTTTCGCCCACTCACACTTCAGGAGGTTAAGCGTGAGGCCTGCTTCATGGATCTTCCCCAGGACGCTGCTAAGATGCTGTATGTGCTCCTCCCAGGAGTGGCTGTAGATCACCACGTCGTCCAAGTAAGCAGCACAGTAATCATCACAGTCCTGGAGGACCTTGTCCATCAGCCTCTGGAAAGTCGCAGGGGCCCCATGAAGGCCAAACGGCATGACCTTGAACTGGAACAGGCCCATTGGCGCCCGGAATGCAGTGTAGGCCTTGGATTGTTTATCCAGGGGCACCTGCCAGTACCCTTTGCAGAGATCCAATGTGGTGATGTAATGAGCTCTACCTATTCTCTCCAGTAAGTCGTCAATGCGGGGCATGGGATAGGCATCAAACTGGGAGATGGCATTCACCTTACGGAAGTCCATGCAGACGCGCAAAGAGCCATCCTTCTTTGGGACAATGACAATAGGGCTGCTCCATTCACTTGAAGATGGCTCGACAACATCCATCTCTATCATGGTGTGGACCTCTTCCTTGAGGGCTACCACCAGCCTCTCAGGCACACGGTAAGGATGCTGGCGGACAGGGTTCTGGCCAGGTTTCAAACGAATGACGTGTTCCAGGACTTTGGTTCTTCCTGGTCTCTGACTGAAGAGGGCCGGATACTTGCCAAACAGCTGCTTCAGCTCATCTTGCTTGTCTTCTTCCAGGTGAGCCAGTATGACTTCTGCTCGTTCTTTCCATGCCTCTGTGACCCCATCCGACTCATCCTCTTCTACTCTGCGGACCAGAAAGGACTTTCCTTTGGAGAGTTCCTCTTTCTCCTGCCAGGCCTTGAGAAGGTTCACATGGTAGGTTTGCTTCTTCTTACCCTTGTCCGGGTGCAGCACCTCGTAGGTCACTGGGCCCATCTTCCTCCCGATTAGGTACGGTCCTTGCCATTGCGCAAGGAGCTTGCTGGTAGACGAGGGAAGGAGGAGCAGGACTTTCTGTCCTGGCTCAAACTCTCTGTGGCGAGCGTGCTGGTCATAGCCTCTCTTCTGGGCCTTCTGGGCTTGCTGAAGGTTTGCTCTAGCTTCCTCTCGGTACCGTTCCAACCTGTCTCGCATCTGGAGGACATACTGGACAATCCCCTGTCCTGAGGTAGCTACTGGGGAACCTTCCCAGCACTTCTTCAGCAGGTCCAGTGGTCCTTGCACTGGCCATCCATAGAGGAGTTCGAATGGCGAGAAACCTGTCGATGCCTGAGGCACCTCCCTGTAAGCAAAAAGCAGAAAGGGTAACCACTTATCCCAGTCTTTACCAGTGTCAGCCACAAACTTCCTCAGCATGTTCTTGAGCGTTTGATTGAATCTCTCTACGAGCCCATCCGTTTGGGGATGGTAGGGAGTAGTCCTCAAGCCTTTAATGCCCAGCTGTCGGTGGAGTTGAACCATCAGTCGCGAGGTGAAGTTTGTCCCTTGGTCCGTCAGGATTTCATCTGGGATTCCTACACGAGAGAAGAGCTGAACAAGAGCACTGATTATTTTTGGAGTGGTTATGGAACGGAGTGGGAAGGCTTCTGGGAACCGGGTAGCATAGTCACAGATCACCAATATATACTTGTAACCTGCACTACTCTTCTCCAAGGGTCCAACAATGTCCATTGCAATTCTCTTGAATGGGGTAGAGATAACTGGCAGTGAACATAGAGGAGCCCGTTCAGACCTACGGACAGCACTGGTTTTCTGGCACGTGGGGCATGATTTGCAGTATTTTTGTACATCAGTATACATGGAGGGCCAAAAGAAACGGGAGCCTAGCCTAAGATAGGTCTTATGTTGCCCTAGATGGCCTGCCCATGGAACTGTATGTGCAAGGTTGAGAACAAGTGGTCTACAGGTAGATGGCACCACCAACTTCCTGCTATCTGACTCTGACCCAAGGTAGAGTATGTGGTTGTCTACTGTGTAAATCCCCCCACATGAAGATTGACTGTCCCCAGCTAAGGCCTTGTCAAACAAACATTTCAAGGTTGCGTCAGACTTCTGCAGTGTAGCAAAATTTTGTGGAACATCCCATTGCACCTCTAACCCAGACACATCAGCAACAGGTACAGGGGTTCCCACATACTTCTCAAGACGCCGCTGGCGGCGTGACTTTCTGGGCCCTTTGGTTCCCCCCTCGCACAGACTATCACACAAGTCAGGCAGAGGTTGTAAACCAGCTTTGGCCTGGGCACGAGTGACAACTGAACATGCCATCTGAACATCAGACTGGCAAACTGACTGCCCATATAGCTGACCCCCCACACTTCCCAACAGATCAGAGAGTACAGGCACATCCCTCCCCAAAATCATCTCAAAAGGTAGCTTCTCCATTACCCCAACTTTGAGGAGGTATTTCTGACCCTGAATCTCAACTGTGAGCTCAGCTGTGGGCTGCTGTGACTGGTCACCATGGACACATTGGATCAGTGTCTGATGACCATAATCAATGTCATTAACAGGTACATGACCTTTTCTGATCAATGACAGGGAACTGCCGGTGTCAATCATTGCAGTAAGACTTTTACCATTCACTTTTACAGGTACCAAGCATGACCCTTCCCGAGTCTGTCTATTCTGAACACCATCCCCCTCTCTGGGTACATAACAGTAACCTGAGAGCTTGGATTTACGTAGCGGACACATTGAAGCTTTGTGCCCCTGCTGCCGGCAGTAAAAACAGGTCAGACCCCTCCCATCAGAGCGAACTGCATGATCCCTTACCTCCCTCCCAGACACATAACCCCCAGAGTTACCTCCACCATCTCTGGCGTTTCTGATGTCCCTTGTGTCTCTGAGACTCCTTGGAGCGGGTGCTGCAGGTTGTGGTGGGCCCCCTTTACGTGCATTAAGATACTGCAGTGCAAGCTTGGCCGCCATAAGCCCGTCCTTGGGCTCGTGCTCTCGGACCCAGGTTCGAATTTCGTGTGGTAGAACTTGTAGAAGTTGCTCGAGGATGATGACCTCCCCGATTTCGTCCTGTGTCTTCTCCCCCGGTCGAACCCATCGTCGGTAGAGACCCTTGAGGCGGTGGTACGTCTCTGTCGGTGACTCACCCGATGGCGTTGATGCAGCTCTGAAGCGTTGACGGTAGGTTTCCGGTGAGATGTCAAACTTCACCAGCAGCGCTTCCTTCAAGCCCTTGTAGACATTGGCCAGCCCCTCATCCATTGCTGTGTAAGCCTCTAAGGCCTTGCCCGTGAGCAATGGGACAAGCCTACAGGCCCACTCTACCTCAGGCCACTGCCACGTCTTAGCCATGCGCTCAAACCTCAGCAGGTAGTTTTCAATGTCCTCACCCCTGCTGGTATGAGGGCATCTTTGGCTCCTTCCTCAGGAATGCTGGAAGATGGACGTTAACACTGCTGGACTGGTCTCCTGGTGCTGGCCTCATTACTGCTTGGGGTGCCTGCTGTGGAGTTGAAGTCCCTGCTGCATCGAGCCTTTGTCGTCCTGGTGTTGGAAGACCCAATCTTGGGCTCTCACTGACGAGTTCCGCCTGGTGGGGAGCTGTGAGGATAGATTGGCGTAGGCCACGTAACTCCTGCTTGAGGTCTTCGTCCCTCCTCTCAAGGCAGGTGAAAAGTTGCTGAAAAAGGGTTACCATGGTTGGGTGTGGTTCTGGTCCCCCAACTGCTCCTTCAGTCAGCAGCTCACCCAGTTCTGGTTGTCTTTGGCCCCGCGGTCGGGCTCCTAGTTTCTCATACTTGACCTCTTCTTCACCAGACGATTCCATGGTATTCCACCCCGGTTCAACTTCAGGTACCTTTTCTGACAGTTGATGCTGTTGCTGAGAACGCAATCCTGTACGCATTCCTTTACCTCTCTTGTTGGAATTCACTGATTTGCGGTACGCCATCCCACCACTGCCACCATATGTCACGTAGAGTAGGCCAGAAGGCTAAACTGGATAACCTAACCTCTATCAAAATAAAAAGATGGCGGAACCGCAAAAGTTCTTCTGTGCAAAGGTGTTTATTTACAAGTGATTCCGGAACAAAAAACAACAGTACTGCCATCAACGTCTATCTTATGGGACAGCTTAAAAACAATGCTGCCCCATCCACAGCTCAATCCAAAAAATGCCCTCCTTAGAGACTGGAGAGAGGCTCCTTTTGTAGGGCTAGCCCCTCCCCTCAGAACAATTAACCCTAATTAATTAATCAATTAACAATACAAACCTACATTTTCCATGAACTAAACATACTAAAGGATATACATTGCAACACGGTTTTAAACAATATCACAACATAACATTTACAACATTACATCACTACTGACAATATCTTTCAATATGCCCATATGCATTAATGAGCCATTTGGGACAGGCACTATAAAGCCAACCCAATTCCCTTAGCTCAGGTCCTTTTCCAGCATACCCGGAAGCTACAGAGATGGAGAGAGAGGAACAGAACAAACAAACAATGCGCTCATCCACAACATTGATAAGTATAATAATTATTGTATCTCTCAAATATGAACATTGACATGTGTGAAATGCCTGCACCAAGACAGAAGTTAATTTGTGTGTCGACCCACATTGTTAACTTATGGTATAATGGCGCAGGGAGGAGTGATGAATATGTGTGTGCGTTAAAGAACCAAATGCTGCCCGCGGCCAGTGACGGACTTCTACGTCACACAGGTACAAAAGTATATTTTTCCACAGTCAAACGAGTCCTATATCGACATAACCTGAAAGGCCGCTCAGCAAGGAAGAAGCCACTGCTCCAAAACCGCCATAAAAAAAGCCAGACTATGGTTTGCTATGGCACATGGGGACAAAGATCATACTTTTTGGAGAAATGTCCTCTGGTCTGATGAAGCAGAAATAGAACTGTTTAGCCATAATGACCATCGTTATGTTTGGAGGAGGCTTGCAATCCAAACAATCCAAATCTGTCATTGAAATTGTGTTTTAATGCCCTTTGGGACGAGGCCATTTTCCAACACAGGAACATTTGCCCAACAGGAGTAAAGACAAGCCGAAGAACACCATCCTAACCGTGAGGCACGGGGGTGGCAGCATCATGTTGTGGGGATGCTTTGCTGCAGGAGGGACTGGTGCACTTCACAAAATAGATTGTATCATGAGTAAGGAAAATTATGAGGTTATATTGAAGCAACATCTTAAGACATCAGTCAGGCAGTGAAAGCTTGGTCGCAAATGGGTCTTCCAAATGGACAATGACCCCAAGCTATCTTCGTGGAAAAATGGCTTAAGGACAACAAAGTCAAGGTATTGGAGTGGCCATCACAAAGCCCTGAACTCAATCCCATAGAAGATTTGTGGGTAGAACTGAAAAAGCGTGTGCGAGCAAGGAGGCCTACAAACCTGACTCAGTTACACCAGCTTTGTCAGGAGGAATGGGCCAACATTCACCCAACTTATTGTGGGAAGCTTGTGGAAGGCTAAGTTAAACAAGTTAAACAATTTAAATGCAATGCTACCAAATACCAATTGAGTGAATGTAAACTTCTGACCCACTGGGAATGTGATGAAAGCATTAAAAGCTGAAATAAATCATTCTCTCTACTATTATTATGACATTTCACATTCTTAAAATAAAGTGGTGATCCTAACTGACCTAAAACAGGGAATTTTTTACCAGGATTAAATGTATTTGGCTAAGGTGTATGTAAACTTCCGGCTTCAACTGTGTATATATATTTCAAAAACATGTTTTTTTAAGGGTGATTACCTATTCGTGCTTTGAGATTCTTTTTTTGTTATTTTTTTGTTGTTGATTTGGACAATTTACATTAGAGAAAATTCTATATTAACTTTATCATTGAAAGAATGGTATTTGTTCACTTGATTGTAATCTAACGGTTACAATGTACTCATCTTTGCTCTCATATTGACACAGTATTTCTTTGAACTTTAAAAAGGTAACTTGGTTTGTGATCCAAGCTGATTGTTACAGAAAGAGGGTATACTGAAGATAGAAAAGGAAGACAAGGTGTTTGCGGACGACACAACACTGGTAGGCTTGATTACCAACAACGACGAGACGGCCTACAGGGAGGAGGTGAGGGCCCTCGGAGTGTGGTGTCAGGAAAATAACCTCACACTCAACGTCAACAAAACTAAGGAGATGATTGTGGACTTCAGGAAACAGCAGAGGGAACACCCCCCTATCCACATCGATGTAACAGTAGTGGAGAGGGTAGCAAGTTTTAAGTTCCTCGGCATACACATCACAGACAAACTGAATTGGTCCACTCACACAGACAGCATTGTGAAGAAGGCGCAGCAGCGCCTCTTCAACCTCAGGAGGCTGAAGAAATTCGGCTTGTCACCAAAAGCACTCACAAACTTCTACAGATGCACAATCGAGAGCATCCTGTCGGGCTGTATCACCGCCTGGTACGGCAACTGCTCCGCACCCTCAACCGTAAGGCTCTCCAGAGGGTAGTGAGGTCTGCACAACGCATCACCGGGGGCAAACTACCTGCCCTCCAGGACACCTACACCACCCGATGTCACAGGAAGGCCATAAAGATCATCAAGGACATCAACCACCCGAGCCACTGCCTGTTCACCCCGCTATCATCCAGAAGGCGAGGTCAGTACAGGTGCATCAAAGCTGGGACCGAGAGACTGAAAAACAGCTTCTATCTCAAGGCCATCAGACTGTTAAACAGCCACCACTAACATTGAGTGGCTGCTGCCAACACACTGACACTGACTCAACTCCAGCCAATTTAATAATGGGAATTGATGGGAAATGATGTAAATATATCACTAGCCACTTTAAACAATGCTACCTTATATAATGTTACTTACCTTACATTATTCATCTCATATGCATACGTATATACTGTACTCTATATCATCGACTGTATTCTTATGTAATACATGTATCACTAGCCACTTTAACTATGCCACTTTGTTTACATACTCATCTCATATGTATATACTGTACTCGATACCATCTACTGTATCTTGCCTATGCTGCTCTGTACCATCACTCATTCATATATCCTTATGTACATATTCTTTATCCCCTTACACTGTGTACAAGACAGTAGTTTTGGAATTGTTAGTTAGATTACTTGTTATTACTGCATTGTCGGAACTAGAAGCACAAGCATTTCGCTACACACGCATTAACATCTGCTAACCATGTGTATGTGACAAATACAATTTGATTTGATTTGATTTGATTTGAAGACAAGGTGGATGAGGATATTAGTAGTTGGAGGAGAGGAGAAAGAGGAAAGGAGGGAGGAAAAAGAGACGAGGATATGAGAGAGTTGCATAGATTCACAGGAGATGGGCTGAGATGAGGAGAGGAGACAAGGAGGAGGAAAAGGAGATATGAGAGAAAAGAGGAGGTGGGGGAATGAGGAGTGAGACAGAGACAGAGAAAATAGGAGGTGGGGGAATGAGGAGTGAGACAGACGAAAGAGGAGGTGGGAGAATGAGGAGTGAGACAGAGAAAATAGGAGGTGAGGGAATGTGGAGTGAGACAGAGAAAAGAGGAGGTGGGGGAATGAGGAGTGAGACAGAGAAAAGAGGAGATGGGGGAATGAGGAGTGAGACAGAGGAAAGAGGAGGTGGGGGAATGAGGAGTGAGACAGACGAAAGAGGAGGTGGGGGAATGAGGAGTGAGACAGAGGAAAGAGGAGGTGGGGGAATGAGGAGTGAGATAGAGGAAAGAGGAGGTAGGGAAATGAGGAGTGAGACAGAGGAAAAAGGTGGGGGAATGAGGAGTGAGAAAGAGGAAAGAGGAGGTGGGGGAATGAGGAGTGAGACAGAGGAATGAGGAGGTGGGGGAATGAGGAGTGAGATAGAGGAAAGAGGAGGTAGGGAAATGAGGAGTGAGAAAGAGGAAAGAGGAGGTGGGGGAATGAGGAGTGAGACAGAGGAATGAGGAGGTGGGGGAATGAGGAGTGAGACAGAGGAAAGAAGAGGTGGGGGGATGAAGAGTGAGACAGGGGAAAGAGGAGGTGGGGGGATGAGGAGTGAGACAGGGGAATGAGGAGTGAGACAGAGGAATGAGGAGGTGGGGGAATGAGGAGTGAGACAGAGGAAAGAGGAGGTGGGGGAATGAGGAGTGAGACAGGGGAATGAGGAGTGAGACAGAGGAATGAGGAGGTGGGGGAATGAGGAGTGAGACAGAGGAAAGAGGAGGTGGGGGGATGAGGAGTGAGAGAGAGGAAAGAGGAGGAGGGGGAATGAGGAGTGAGACAGAGGAAAGAGGAGGTTGAGGAGTGAGACAGGGAAAAGAGGAGTTAGGGGAATGAGGAGTGAGACATGGGAAAGAGGAGGTGGGGGAATGAAGAGTGAGACAGGGGAAAGAGGAGGTGGGGGAATGAGGAATGAGACAGAGGAAAGAGGAGGTGGGGGAATGAGGAGTGAGACAGGGGAAAGAGGAGGTGGGAGAATGAGGAGTGAGACAGGGGAAAGAGGAGGTGGGGGAATTAGGAGTGAGACAGGGGAAAGAGGAGGTGGGGGAATGAGGAGTGAGACAGAGGAAAGAGAAGGTGGGGGAATGAGGAGTGAGACAGAGGAAAGAGGAGGTGGGGGAATGAGGATTGAGACAGGGGAAAGAGGAGGTGGGGGAATGAGGAGTGAGACAGGGGAAAGAGGAGGTGGGGGAATGAGGAGTGAGACAGGGGAAAGAGGAGGTGGGGGAATGAGGAGTGAGACAGGGGAAAGAGGAGGTGGGGGAATGAGGATTGAGACAGAGGAAAGAGGAGGTGGGGGAATGAGGAGTGAGACAGGAGAAAGAGGAGGTGGGGGAATGAAGAGTGAGACAGAGGAAAGAGGAGAAAGATGAAGCTCCCCTAGTCAGAACATTAACTGTCTCACCCCAGTCAGGTCAAACCAACAAACAACAGCAACACTCACTCAGACTGACCCTAAAAGTGAACTCTGACCCTAACACCTGAACCCTGGCTTTCACTCTTAGCTGCTGATGTTCAGTCTGACTCTGACCCAAGCTAAACTCATACCCCGTCATGGCTCCTGTGGAGCAGGAACTGTGCAGGCCTACATGAACAGAGCTGCTGGATCCAGATTGGATTTACAGGAAAGGCTTTTGCCATTTGACATGCGGGTGTCAGTACAGCATTCAATTCCATACAGTACATAAAGTTCAGTCTGTTCAAATATATCTTAACATATGCTCTGTGAAGATTTGAAACCAGAGAGTTCAGAAGTTGATGATCAACACACACTCTGTCTGCATCGTTTCTTTCTACTGTTCCGGTATGTGATGACAAACACTTGTCAAGTTCCTGTTATTGTTTCTGATGTAATTACTGTGTGTTTATGGTAATTGTTTTTAGCCTTGTGACTTCTCGGCAAAGGAACATAACCACAATATTAACTAATTACTTCATTATTTGAAATGTTAGTTTGTCTTTGACAGAAACATTGATTTATGATCTAGGAATAATTGATTGTATTATATTCTTCTCTCTGTCAGGAACAGAACCCTATTCTATTCTTGTCCCTGTCAGGAACAGAACCCGATTCTATTCTTCTCTCTGTCAGGAACAGAACCCGATTCTATTCTTATCTCTGTCAGGAACAGAACCCGATTCTATTCTTCTCTCTGTCAGGAACAGAACCCGATTCTATTCTTATCTCTGTCAGGAACAGAACCCTATTCTATTCTTATCTCTGTCAGGAACAGAACCCTATTCTATTCTTGTCTCTGTCAGGAACAGAACCCGATTCTATTCTTATCTCTGTCAGGAACAGAACCCTATTATATTCTTCTCTCTGTCAGGAACAGAACCCTCTTCTATTATTCTCTCTGTCAGGAACAGAACCCTATTCTATTATTCTCTCTGTCAGGAACAGAACCCTATTCTATTATTATCTCTGTCAGGAACAGAACCCTATTCTATTCTTCTCTCTGTCAGGAACAGAACCCTATTCTATTATTCTCTCTGTCAGGAACAGAACCCTATTCTATTCTTCTCTCTGTCAGAAACAGAACCCTATTCTATTCTTCTCTCTGTCAGGAACAGAACCCTATTCTATTCTTCTCTCTGTCAGGAACAGAACCCTATTCTATTATTCTCTCTGTCAGGAACAGAACCCTATTCTATTTCAGCATGGTGAGATCCAGGAGGAGACAACAGTCTATTGTTTAAGTCCCTATCTAAATTTGTGACCAATAATGCTTCAAATAGCCATGCTCTCATGCATTTAACCATACACACACCACGTGCCAAGCTAGCCCTTACCGCAAAACTCAATCCCGCTGCCATGACGCATTGACAAGCACACACACATGCACGTGCACACGCACAAACGTATATATGTGTGTGTGTTAGCGATGGGGTCATGGTGTGGGCAAAGACTGTTATTTTTAGGGGAAAATGAGCACTAGTGGAGACAGCAGCAGAGCAGGCACTAGGCAGAGCATTAAAATACACACACACACACACACACACACACACACACACACACACAGTAGAGAAGAGAAGAGAAGAGGCAATAAAAGCTATGAAATTAACCTCCCGTCTGGTATTCTAATCCCCTGGCCCCAACAGGTTGAGACGGCTGTGTGTGTGTGTGTGTGTGTGTGTGTGTGTGTGTGTGTGTGTGTGTGTGTGTGTGTGTGTGTGTGTGTGTGTGTGTGTGTGTGTGTGTGTGTGTGTGTGTGTGTGTGTGTGTGTGTGTGTGTGTGTGTGTGTGTGTGTGTGTGTGTGTGTGTGTGTATGTTTCATCAGACATCCACAATGCAGTTGTGCTTTTCCTCTGGTATTATTAGGGCTCTATGTTAGCCTGTGTGTTAGCCTGTGTGTTAGCCTGTGTGTTAGCCTGTGGGTTAGCCTGTGGGTTAGAATGTGTGTTAGCCTGTGTGTTAGCCTGTGTGGTAGCCTGTGGGTTAGCCTGTGGGTTAGCCTGTGGGTTAGCCATAGCATATTAGAGTGAGCGGCAGGGGGTCTGGGGACAGGCCGCTGACAGGAGGACAAGAATGTGACAACACGACTACAGCTTCATCACACCACTTCGTCACCATTGGTATTTGTATTTGCTGTGTGTGGTGTGTGTCTGTTTGCAGTGTCTGAGTGTAGTGTGTGTGTCTGTTTGCAGTGTCTGAGTGTAGTGTGTGTGTCTGTTTGCAGTGTGAGGCGCCACAGTGTAGTGCAACGCCAAGGTCCCTGCTTTCTCTGGTTACTGATCAGCTGCCATCTCTTTATCGCCTGCCTGAAGCACAACTGACCATGGCCTTACAGTCTATTTCACACACACCAATGCTGCTCCAAGGTGGTACTGCTCACAGCGTGTAAACCCTCATCAGACAGTCTAGAGAATCCTGAACAGGTTTGTCATTTGACAGAGCCAACATGGCGCAGTAAAATAAAAACATATTCTTTATCATAACAGACTAAGTTTAATATTTAATTGTCTTTGAATTTATATTTACTTATAGTTCAGCTTTAACTAGAAGAGCATTACCATCGTTTATTCTCTCATTTCTTTACAACAAACCTGACAGCATATCAACTCAACACCTGTATTAAAACCAGCAGGTTCATGGTCGGCTTGGTTCAATCACCACTGACATTGGTCCTTAAAGGCTAATGGGCTTTACTGAGTTAAAGGAGATACATATATAATTTTTTTATAAAATGTCCATAACATATCTGCAGTAATAGTGGAATGACACTGCTTCACAATATATTTTCACAAAATCGCATTCTAAAATGCAGACATTCTATTTGACAACAGAAGCCAGACCGGCGTATGTTGTCAAGATGGGAAAACTGCACCCTCCCTCTCTTACATTGGTGTCACTCAAATGCATGGTCATCTCCTCCTCCTGCACAACGAACAATGGCAGACTGGCAGAATGGGCCGATGTAGAAATCCCTCTGTCATTTCTGGGTTTCTACAATTCTACAATCTTTGCTGAATGTCAGTTTATTTGAGAAAACAAGCACTGAATTGTGTAGGGAATCATTGTACCATTTAAATAGCTTTGAAATATCTTTTCAATAACAAAAATAAATAAATTATGAAGCTGTTTGAAGTTAGTGGAGGAAACTGAAAGTTAAATAGTCTCCTCCATGATCCATGCTATCCGGGATCCTTGGGGTGTTGGATAGCGCTAACCTTTCCAGGATGTTGTGGAAAATGGGATGCGGGGAAGGGGGGAAGTTGTTTATATTCAGCCTAAGAGTTGTTGCAATTCATCTAGCTTCCACATGGACAAGATATTCTACATATAGCACCTTTAATATGTAGCTACTGTGGCATATTCCTTCAAACTGGGAGATCAAGTCAAGCAATAGTCTATGAAAACACTGCATGGGTGTTTAAAAAACAATTACTCAATGGATTTGAAGTTTCAAATGCGATGACCAATCTAAAACAAATAAACGAGGATTATGATCTTCTCCCCAGGGGCAATTCACGCCGGCTTATGCTGAGTAAATAAATGAAATTGAAGCAAGAAACCAACACATCTAACCGCTGACGGGTCGCACGCACTCCACTTTCCCTTTGACGCATGCCAGACGTCTGTCAGTTATATGATGACGCGTCTAATCCCCCTCACACACACACACACACACACACAGGAGCCAGCTGTTTACCGGGCCTGGGAGCTGGAACCCCTCGAGTCTCGAGCAGGTGCAAGTCGCTAGCGCTAGGAGAGGAAAGGAAAAGGAGAGGAGGGTGAAAAGAAGGTGTTGACAGATAAACTAATGAACAGTAGTACTGCAGGCCAGTCAGCCTTCTGGGGAGGCTGTAGGAGCATGACTCAGCGCTTAGTAGCCGATGAGTGGTTTAGAGAGGGAACCCGAAATTCACACGGGATTTCAGGCAATAAGAAAATGATTTAGGCCAAAACCAAATAGTTCACTCAACAGTGCTCTATCAAACTGTTATGACTAAAATAATTTGCTTACCCAAAATCTTAAGCAAATTCGAAAGATAATTTTAAACATTCATGAGATTTGGCAGGCTTAACGAATTGTATCATAAATTGGAATTAAGGATTTTCTCTTTGTTGTTTTGAAGAGCCAAAAAGGCAAATAAAAGCATGCAATTAGGTTATCCCCCCAAAATGTGTCCTAATAATTGTTCTAATAATTGAATAACTCTTCCATCCGCTGACAATGTTCAATAGAATGATAATGTTAGAATAGCCTACACTGACTAACGTGCGTGATAAAATGAAACACCGTCACTAAAAACGTAAATAAATAATTGGATCGACTTGGAAATCATGATGACGTCATTGAGTTATGTATTAAACAATTGTATCAGCTGTTACCTGTAGGATAATTGAAATGTATATCTGCATGTCGCTACAGGCCTTTTCGATTTCAGCAAAGAACAAAACAAGTATTTAAAAGATTATTGAGATCACCAAGAGAACATAGGCCTATAGAAATAATTTAGGCTATTTCATTTTTTCTGCGTTAGCCTAGACAATTAAAATGCGTTGAGCCATAACAAGTTGAACATGTTTCAGGAATTGTTTTTTATATAGACGTCTACAAAATGTGGACAATTATTCTAAATCGACCCTTTCATCGAAAACAGCTATTTTTCGTTAAATAATGTCTAAATCTCCTGCTCGTGTTCAATGAGCCTGCATAACAGACATTAATAAGGAAATAACTCTGGGAAATAATACCAGCATGATGACATGCTCAGTAGCTCGAAATAATCTATTCGATCATATTCGATTCATTCATGAGATATATTGTGGATAGATTTGTATTAATGTGTATAAAGATCCACAGTTATATGCCCATGATTTCGATGCCTAAATTAGGGTATTACTTTCGAATTTCAAACCTCTTTAATAAAATGTACAAATTAATTAACATTTTGTCCATAGACCTTCAAAATGTAGGATACCTGACCTACATAAATATTTGTATTATTGTGCAAAATAGACCAGGCCAATACATAGGCCTCATTTAAATGTATCACGCCAGTGACTGTTCACATGATCTGACCTAGAGAAAGTTTTCCTCCGCAGTGTTTCCTCTCTCGTCTACCTATGCTGTTCCCACCTGACAGGTCTCCTACCGGGCCCGGGGAGACGGGGCTATGGGTTCAGGGGTGAGGGGGAGAGCTGTACATGCTCCCGGTCTGATCCCTCAAACAGAATAATCATATTTAGCAGACTAGCGAGGGTTTTCACTTCGCGTGGAACATGCCTGCACACGCCCGCGTTCTGCTCTCTCACCACGCCTTGAGTCAAAAAACACGAGCTGTCATCAAACCCTGTAGCAGTTATGAATAATCCACCATCTACGCATAATATAATCACAAGGGCTGAATGGGTCTATCATTTGAAGACATTGTAATGTATTGGGATACTATGCATTCATCATGTATACAATCTATAAATGCTTAATGCAAGATTGAATCATGGATATATGAACTCAAATAATGATCAGAATTGGGTAGGGCTATCCTCCTGTCTACAGAGCCCATTTCTGTCATACATGCACGATATTAAGTTCACCAGTTATTCACTACATGCCTCTCGCCATATGATACAAACACTAATCATTGAAATAAAAGTTGGTCACACTGTCTTTTAATGGTAAAAAAGAAGGGCAGTAAAACCGAGTTGTTGCTCAGCTCTTTCTCTTGAGGTATGCAGACCCACCTAACCACCTCCCACGAGCTCCTCCGAGAGCAAGCACGCACATGCGACGGAACAGCGAGGCTCGCGCAGTGGGGAGAAACAGGCAACAATGTACAATGTGTCCATAGTGTAGTCTAGACCTAGTGACGTACTGTGTAGCCTACCCTTCACATTGCAGTGCCCAGGAGACAACTAAGACGGACAACTATGTTTTTTTCTTACCAGGACAACTGAGACTGACAACTAATGGTGTTTTTAGACTGACAAATAGCCAATAATGGAATAGGTCATTCCACACTCAAGATGCCCTAAAAGTGACTTCAGCGATGTAAACAGCGAGGTGAGAGATTATCCTTATTGGACATAGGTGCAGACTGCAGACCAAATATAAGATTGTTAAAACGTAGCCTTTAGCATAATAAACCACAAGGATACTGCCGGCTGGATGAGTGGCCTGGTCACTGGTCGGGTTAACATTTAAACAAGACAGGGCATTGAGCTGTGACCCTGCAGACAAAACACAGAGATCACAGAAACAGGGACAGAGACAGCGAAAATGACAGAAAGAATGACAGCGTTGGTGATAATGACAGGAACAAGGAAACTAGGAAAGTAATAGGTTTGGGGTGGTTTGAGGAGAGATGGGGAAAATGTTTTAGGAAGAGGCGAGGGAGGTAAAAGGAGAGTGTGTAAAGGGATGGGATGTGGAGGCAAGGCAGAGGTTGTGGGCAGAGAGGGGAAGATGCAGAGGTTAGAGAAAAACAGAGAGAGAGTTGGAGTCCACAAACTTCACTTACAGCCAGTTACTGGCGTTGGCCGAGAGCAGCGCGAGGAAGAGCATCAGCAGGGACCGTAAAACATATTCAGCGGTCATCTCGAGCGCTACCGGGGGAGAACGAGACCAAAGAGAGTTAAAATAATCCACACAAGGTATGGCGGTGATCTCTGCGGGGGGAGGGATGAGAGGTGGCAGCGATGGTCTCGTGAAGAACCGGAGATACGTGGGATCCCGTTAAAGACAGTTAATCCATTGTCACACATCCACAGAGATCCACCGGAGAGGCGCGAGACTCACAGCTGTATCGCCCGGTCCGTTCGCCTCCCGCTCTCTCTCCACAGAGAGAGAGAGGAAAAGAAGGGAGGAGAGGGAAAAGAGAGGATGCTAAAAATACGGTAAAACTCTCTTCTCTGTGCCACGGCGCCAAACTCGGGCAGGCTGGGAATGAATTGGACCCTTCTTATTTCACGTGTTTACTCTCGTTCCCGTTTTCTTGGTAACACTACAGGGCGCGCGAGGAACGGGCAGTAAAAACCTACAGATTGGAGTTTTAATCCTTCAGGTGCTCCTCGAGACACTCCTTGATTACGGTATTATTGCTGCTGTGGTCCATTCCAAAGGATGGGCTATTGTTCTCTCCACGTTGTCACACACACATTCACTTGGAAACACACTCTTCACACACTATTTGACACACACACTGTCTGTCTCTGTGCGTCAGTTCTGTGGATGGCACTATGCGAGGGGAGACAGGGTGAAAGCTGACTTTAGTGGAGGGGCGGCGCGAGGCTAAAGGGAGGTATGGGAGTGAGTTTGGAGATGAAGGCGTTGTAGTGCGTTATGAAGGTATTGTGTGTGTGTGTGTGCGCGCGCTCCGTTTTAAAGCTCTCCTGGGAGGATGCAATAGCGCAGCCATTTACCATGGCTGGATGGACGTCGAATACTTGTATCATGGCTGACCTGGCTGCACACACACACACACACACACACACACACACACACACACACACACACACACACACACACACACACACACACACACACACACACACACACACACACACACACACACACACACACACACGTTGGCAGAGTCTTGATCCCCCTGTCCCACTCAACCAAATATTCTGTGGTCAGAAGGCTATTTTAAGCCTCACTGAAAACCAGTGCATTTTAGACTGGGGCATTAATGGTGACAAGGGTACAAGTAGTAGCCTAGGCAACAAAGGTATAATAATAATAATAATAGGAAATGGTTTAAAATGCGTAACGATGTAGGCCTAACCCATGCTCATCACAACAATGTCCAGAAACCTATCTGGAATTATTTTCTATGAAAAATGTCTTGTACACAGAAATGATCACACCAGAAACTTCCATGTCAAAAATGGCATATTCATTTGCAGACTTCTTAATAAAGAACTACAGTTCAGTCATTTCACCGCGCGGGCAGCCTACATCAGAGCTTGGAGTTCTAATCTCATTGTGTGTGTGTGTGATCTAATCTCATTTCACTTATTGGGTTTTAGGGAGCTAAGAATACACCAAACCAGCGCAAGACACTGCAGCCACGCGGCACCAGCTGTAATATGGCTTCTGCAGTCACCACACACACACACACACACACACACACACACACACACACGCACACGCGCATGCACGCGCGCACGCACACACACATACATGCGCACGCACGCACACGCACGCACACACACACGCACACACACGCACACGCACGCGCACACACACACACACACACACACACACACACACACACACACACACACACACACACACACACAATGAAATGTGCAGCCACTTGGGCGTGAGAAGGTGGACAAAACCTTTCCAGTAACTGAGTCAGACTGAAAGATCATAACTGAGCTTCTGAAGGACAGGTTGAGTTATAGCATCAGTGAGTTGTTCTGGACATGCATGTTTACAGAAACAATCACTGCTTTGATTCCACAGGAACTCAACGCCACCCTATATAATATAGCTCAAATAATGACTTGACAGATGTTATAAACAGTCATAACAGCTAATGACAAGTGAATGAACTCGGTGATGATATCGACCATGATGCATTATGCTAACCAGGCTCAGTCTGAAGATGAGGTCCTAGAATGGCCAACAGAGGGGGACAGTGAGTAATGTTGGGAGGTGTGTGAAAATCAGGATCAGAATTGTGTACTGGAGCGCGCGTGCGTGCGCACACACACACACACACACACACACACACACACACACACACACACACACACACACACACACACACACACACACACACACACACACACACACACACACACACACACACACACACACACAGCTGCCCAGAGTGGGCTGATCTGATTTACTGGTCTTTGGCCGTGGGACAATCCCACAGGAACAATAGATGTGATTAGTTGTCCTGCAGATGCCAAGGACGAGGTGTGCCTGTGGAAGTGTGTGTCTGTCCTTTATCCCCCCTTCTAGTAGGCTGTCAACCAGATCTAAACACAACTATCCTCTATGGTACATTCTTATTGCCATTCTTACAAGGACATTACTGTCTTGGAACATTGGTGCCAACATGGCTTCCATTAAAACTGTCAAATTCAAACAGTACAGTACCATTAGTCCTCGGGTTACTCTGCCCATGAGAACTCAAGTGTGTGTGTTTCCTTGCGTTCCTCTCCGGTGTGTCCCTGGGGTGTTTCCAGTCAGCCTCATTACCTATAAATTACCTCCTGTAATGTCCCGTGTGTGTGTGTGTCTGTGTGTCTGTGTACATGTGTAAGTATGTTGTAAGTGGCTGCCAGTCCCCTGCTGTGTGTTTAAGTGAAATTAGTGCAGGCATGCGCTGCCTGTGAAAGAAACCAGTATCCCTCTATGGACCCCAGAGATCTGGGCCCACTACAAGCAGCACGCAGCCAGCCCACACACTACACCCAGCACGCAGCCAGCCCACACACTACACCCAGCACGTACCTGTGTACAGTATGTGTGTGTGAGAGAGATGAAGCTGTGTGAGAGGGGGTCCTGGGAGAAAGTCCTGAGTCAGAACAGCGTTCCACTAACAGCCTTGTCTCCATAGCAACATGAGCTGGCTTATCCATCCGTCACGAAGGCATTCTGGGAGGACAGGTTTTATATAGCCTTAGCCAGCATGCTTGGCCCGTTACCCTGGAAACACTAATGTCACAGGACCCCCGTAACATTTACCCCTGGGCCTCTGACACACACACCCACTACAATACTCTGCACGCCTGGTACCGTAAAACTTCCCCCTGCGTGAGTTCTGATTATACAAGTCTCTAGCCACCCCCCCCCCCCTCTCTCTCAGGACCACGAGGGAAAGTGTCTGTCTCTCATCTAAGATCACATCAGGTTAAGTGTGCATTCTCCCCACTCCTCCTCCTCCTTGCTCAAACACACACACACACACACACACACACACACACACACACACACACACACACACACACACACACACACACACACACACACACACACACACACACACACACACACACACACACACACACACACACACACACACACCTGCAAATATTGACCGTGTGGATGTTTCTCATACAGGGTAGTGTGTGTGGTCAAATTGCGGCGCTCTAATTGTTTGGGTGTCAGGTTGCATGGTTCAGGTCTGGACACTATTTATTGACATGACCTTGACGAGCACATGACCATGACCTAGCTCAACTGTATTTGCAGAGGATATCTTCACATACTATATGAGCAGAATTCTCTCTCTCTCTCTCTCTCTCTCTCTCTCTCTCTCTCTCTCTCTCTCTCTCTCGCTCTCTCTCGTCTCTCTCTCTTCACTGCCTGTTGATAGAAGGTAGTTGGTTACTCAGTAACAGGGGTCTCTCTCTCCCCCTGACCTCTCTGTGCCCCAGCCTAGAGGTCAACCCTCCTCCTCTCCCTCCCACTACTCATCCCTCCTCCTCTCCCTCCCACTACTCATGCCTCCTCCTCTCCCTCCCACTACTCATCCCTCCTCCTCTCCCTCCCACTACTCATCCCTCCTCCTCTCCCTCCCACTACTCATCCCTTCTCCTCTCCCTCCCACTACTCATCCCTCCTCCTCTCCCTCCCACTACTCATCCCTCCTCCTCTCCCTCCCACTACTCATTCCTCCTTCTCTTCCTATGTTCTTTCCAGAGGTCAGACAAACAACAAAGTCCTGATTTGTGTTGGAATACATCATTAGTAGAACTCTGGGTAAAAACTTGTCAAGAGTGGCTCTGTATGTGTGTGGGTGTATTGCATCGGTGGCATATATTGACAGTATACATTTCCTCCAGAGGAATCAGAGTATTCACTGTGTGAAATAACTAGGCCTGATATCTGGGAGAGTGATGATGGGGTCCTGGAGTTTAGTGTGGTAAGCTGGATGAGAGGCAGGAGAGAAGGGTCAGGGGTGTAGAGGTCATGAGAGGGGTGCCAGGGGTTAGGCACGTAAATGAACAGCTGAGTGCTGTGATTTAGTCAGTATAAAAGCGGTCCAACTGTCATAACAAAGAGCCCTGACAGAGAGGAGGGAACCGCAGACAAATGGGAGTCGGTCAGTGGACCCCCAGAGCCCCCCCCCCCCACACACACACACACAAACCCACCGCTCTGATGACAGACAAAGGGAAGTCAGCCCCAGGGGCTCATAGAGAGGGTCAGAGACAGACTGGGTTCTGAAGGGTGTCCCTCTGTCACCTTTCCAGAATCTTTTGAGTCCTCTCCCCCTGTCTGTCCCTCAGTCCTCCTCCTAAAGCCCTCTGAAGCCTTTCATAAGGGCTGCGTGTGGCCTCTACATCCTATTGGTCTCAGATGAAACTCTTTTATTCAGGGCCCGGGGCCATGATGATGGGACTACACTGAGCCCCCCTGACCCAGCCCCCTCTCCCTGCTGGGGCATTGTGCAGGTGATTTTGGAGAAGCTTTGGCTTATTCCAGCCAGCAAACATTCTTACAACTTTACAACTCACTGCTATAACTGTTCCTCTGTCTGGAGATACAACTCACCACTATAACTATTCCTCTGGAGATACAACTCACTACTATAACTGTTCCTCTGTCTGGAGATACAACTCACCACTATAACTGTTCCTCTGGAGATACAACTCACTACTATAACTGTTCCTCTGTCTGGAGATACAACTCACCACTATAACTATTCCTCTGTCTGGAGATACAACTCACCACTATAACTATTCCTCTGTCTGGAGATACAACTCACCACTATAACTATTCCTCTGTCTGGAGATAGAACTCAACACTATAACTGTTCCTCTGTCTGGAGATACAACTCACTACTATAACTGTTCCTCTGTCTGGAGATACAACTCACCACTATAACTGTTCCTCTGTCTGGAGATACAACTCACCACTATAACTATTCCTCTGGAGATACAACTCACTACTATAACTGTTCCTCTGTCTGGAGATACAACTCACCACTATAACTGTTCCTCTGGAGATACAACTCACTACTATAACTGTTCCTCTGTCTGGAGATACAACTCACCACTATAACTATTCCTCTGGAGATACAACTCACTACTATAACTGTTACTCTGTCTGGAGATACAACTCACCACAATAACTGTTCCTCTGTCTGGAGATACAACTCACTACTATAACTGTTCCTCTGTCTGGAGATACAACTCACTACTATAACTGTTCCTCTGTCTGGAGATACAACTCACTACTATAACTGTTCCTCTGTCTGGAGATACAACTCACTACTATAACTGTTCCTCTGTCTGGAGATACAACTCACCACTATAACTGTTCCTCTGGAGATACAACTCACTACTATAACTGTTCCTCTGTCTGGAGATACAACTCACCACTATAACTATTCCTCTGGAGATACAACTCACTACTATAACTGTTACTCTGTCTGGAGATACAACTCACCACAATAACTGTTCCTCTGTCTGGAGATACAACTCACTACTATAACTGTTCCTCTGTCTGGAGATACAACTCACTACTATAACTGTTCCTCTGTCTGGAGATACAACTCACCACTATAACTGTTCCTCTGTCTGGAGATACAACTCACCACTATAACTATTCCTCTGGAGATACAACTCACTACTATAACTGTTCCTCTGTCTGGAGATACAACTCACCACTATAACTATTCCTCTGGAGATACAACTCACTACTATAACTGTTCCTCTGTCTGGAGATACAACTCACCACTATAACTATTCCTCTGGAGATACAACTCACTACTATAACTGTTACTCTGTCTGGAGATACAACTCACCACAATAACTGTTCCTCTGTCTGGAGATACAACTCACTACTATAACTGTTCCTCTGTCTGGAGATACAACTCACTACTATAACTGTTCCTCTGTCTGGAGATACAACTCACTACTATAACTGTTCCTCTGTCTGGAGATACAACTCACTACTTTAACTGTTCCTCTGGAGATACAACTCACCACTATAACTATTCCTCTGGAGATACAACTCACCACTATAACTATTCCTCTGGAGATACAACTCACTACTATAACTGTTCCTCTGCAGATACAACTCACTACTATAACTGTTCCTCTGGAGATACAACTCACTACTATAACTGTTCCTCTGTCTGGAGATAGAACTCAACACTATAACTGTTCCTCTGTCTGGAGATACAACTCACCACTATAACTATTCCTCTGGAGATACAACTCACTACTATAACTGTTCCTCTGTCTGGAGATACAACTCACCACTATAACTGTTCCTCTGTCTGGAGATACAACTCACCACTATAACTATTCCTCTGGAGATACAACTCACCACTATAACTATTCCTCTGGAGATACAACTCACTACTATAACTGTTCCTCTGCAGATACAACTCACGACTATAACTGTTCCTCTGCAGATACAACTCACTACTATAACTGTTCCTCTGGAGATACAACTCACTACTATAACTGTTCCTCTGTCTGGAGATACAACTCACTACTATAACTGTTCCTCTGTCTGGAGATACAACTCACCACTATAACTATTCCTCTGGAGATAACACTCACTACTATAACTGTTCCTCTGGAGATACAACTCACTACTATAACTGTTCCTCTGTCTGGAGATACAACTCACCACTATAACTATTCCTCTGGAGATACAACTCACTACTATAACTGTTCCTCTGTCTGGAGATACAACTCACCACAATAACTGTTCCTCTGTCTGGAGATACAACTCACCACTATAACTATTCCTCTGGAGATACAACTCACTACTATAACTGTTCCTCTGTCTGGAGATACAACTCACCACTATAACTGTTCCTCTGGAGATACAACTCACTACTATAACTGTTCCTCTGTCTGGAGATACAACTCACCACTATAACTATTCCTCTGGAGATACAACTCACTACTATAACTGTTCCTCTGTCTGGAGATACAACTCACCACTATAACTATTCCTCTGGAGATACAACTCACTACTATAACTGTTCCTCTGTCTGGAGATACAACTCACCACAATAACTGTTCCTCTGTCTGGAGATACAACTCACCACTATAACTATTCCTCTGTCTGGAGATACAACTCACTACTATAACTGTTCCTCTGTCTGGAGATACAACTCACTACTATAACTGTTCCTCTGTCTGGAGATACAACTCACTACTATAACTGTTCCTCTGTCTGGAGATACAACTCACTACTTTAACTGTTCCTCTGTCTGGAGATACAACTCACTACTATAACTGTTCCTCTGTCTGGAGATACAACTCACTACTTTAACTGTTCCTCTGTCTGGAGATACAACTCACCACTATAACTGTTCCTCTGGAGATACAACTCACTACTGTAACTGTTCCTCTGGAGATACAACTCACTACTATAACTGTTCCTCTGTCTGGAGATACAACTCACTACTTTAACTGTTCCTCTGTCTGGAGATACAACTCACTACTATAACTATTCCTCTGTCTGGAGATACAACTCACTACTATAACTGTTCCTCTGTCTGGAGATAACACTCACTACTATAACTGTTCCTCTGGAGATACAACTCACTACTATAACTGTTCCTCTGGAGATACAACTCACTACTATAACTGTCCCTCTGTATAGAGATACAACTCACCACTATAACGGTTCCGCTGGAGATACAACTCACTACTGTAACTGTTCCTCTGGAGATACAACTCACTACTATAACTGTTCCTCTGTCTGGAGATACAACTCACTGCTATAACTGTTCCTCTGTCTGGAGATAGAACTCAACACTATAACTGTTCCTCTGTCTGGAGATACAACTCACTACTATAACTGTTCCTCTGTCTGGAGATACAACTCACCACTATAACTGTTCCTCTGTCTGGAGATACAACTCACCACTATAACTATTCCTCTGGAGATACAACTCACCACTATAACTGTCCCTCTGTCTAGAGATACAACTCACCACTATAACTATTCCTCTGGAGATACAACTCACCACTAAAGCTGTGCTTCTGCTCTAGGCATTTTGTTTCTGTCTCAGCATCTTCTCTGCTGTCACTCTGTGCTTCTTAATGTTCTCTGTCTGTCTGTCTGTCTGTCTGTCTGTCTGTCTCTCTGTCTGTCTGTCTGTCTGTCTGTCTGTCTGTCTGTCTGTCTGTCTGTCTGTCTGTCTGTCTGTTTAAGCCTCATATTTTATGAATGCCAAGCTAACGACTTAGGCAATATTGCAAATTAGTGCTGTCATATGTGTTCTCCTGAATCAACACCTACCCTATGTGTTAATTATTATTACCGGCCTCCAGACTAACATTTTCCCCTGGTGTCAGTAACTTTTACAGCTGGTGGCACCAGCCCATGATTTGATCGGACACATGTCATCAGTAATCACTTCAGAAAGTAATTCATAGTACTTTATTAAGAAGTAAAATAAATAGACTATTGAGGTATTGTCACGGCCGTTAAAAGAAGAGGACCAAGGTGCAGCGTGCTGAGCGTACATGTTCCTTTTATTAATCAAAATGACGCCGAACAAATCAATAAACACTACAAAAACAAACCGTGAAGCTCAAAGGCTATGTGCCCTAAACAAAGTTAACTTCCCACAAAGAAAGGATGGAAAAAGGGCTACCTAAGTATGGTTCTCAATCAGAGACAACGATAGACAGCTGTCCCTGATTGAGAACCATACCCGGCCAAAACATAGAAATACAAAATCATAGATAACAAAACATAGAATGCCCACCCCAAATCACACCCTGACCAAACCAAATAGAGATATTAAAAGGCTCTCTACAGTCAGGGCGTGACAGGTATTCAAGAAACAAGTTGTTTAATCTAACATGTACAAGCAGGAATGCATGATTCAGGATATTGTGATGTGCAACGTAATCTAGTTATTTGTCATGAATTTCGGGTGAACAATTAGACTATAGTTTCTATTTTAATGTCAAAATAGGACTGCAGAATTTCCTGATCATTTTTTTTGTTCATTAGAGATGAATGACATACATCTTTATATGCACTAGCTAATGTCATAGGCTAAGAAGAGGGAGAGGAAGTGTAGGAAGTGGAAAGTGGAAGTGGAAGAGGAAGTGGAAACTCAAAACACATGAACTAGATTGCTAACTCTAAATATAATACCCACTGCTAGTATCCATGCATTCATCCAACAGTAAGTTTAATGTCCTAAAAAAGTGTAGCAGTTGTAGGCTACTACCCATGAGACCTATAGGACTATGCCCTTGCAATAGTTGGTGCACATTTTGCGTGCGCGCTGCTCCATATCTCAAAGCCATATCAAATACCTTGGCTTTAAAATAGTTGCTATTGAGCTGAATACACCTACAAAAAGCTGAGACCCTCCTCTCTTCGACAGAGTCAAGGGGATGAAGCTTCCAAAGCTGTGTTCTTGAGGGCAGAGGGGGAGAGGAGAGTGGCTTGCTCATTACATCAACAGGCCCTAGCGAGGGCACAAGGCACACGGGCCGGGCAGACACTTTAATTTCAGGAATCATGAGCATAATGCACTTCAATGATCATTTTGTTATGATCCATGATCGTGGCTGTCTAATTGAAGACACAGTGAGAGTCAGAGCAGATCTCTTTGCTGAAGCTGCGTTTGACTTTGAATGTGAGTTTGCTTGACAACTCAGCTTAACAGAAAATGGGGCCGGCCGTTACCCACTGATCAGCTAAAGGATTCTGGGCGCCAATGACATGGACGTTGGTTAAGGCAGCCCTGCGCACCTCTCTGATTCAGAGGGGTTAAATGCGGAAGACACCTTTCGGTTGAAATTAAGTTGTGCAACTGACTACGCATCCCCTTTCCTATCGTATCAACATGATGACGCCGACAGAGATGGTCGACCTTCAGGTCCTTAGAAAACGAAACGATGCAGTTATTAGTTTTTTTTATATATTATTTCTTACATTGTTAGGCCAGAAAACCTCAAGTGTTATTAGATAAAGCTGGGAAGGACTATTGGATATAAAAGCGATGTCAACTTACCAACATTATGACCAGGAATACATCTTTCCCAAAGAGGATCCTTTGTTCGGACCTCCACCCTGGACATGGGATCTTAACCCAGAGGCTGACCCAAAACAACGCAGTCGCCGCAGGAGAGGCAGACGGAGCGGCCTACTGGTCAGACTCAGAAGGCGAGCACACCATCCACCACTTCCTAGCATATCACTCGCCAATGTCCAATCTCTAGATAACAAGGTGGACAAAATTAGAGCACGAGTTGCCTTCCAGAGACAGAGATAGTAACATTCTCTGATTCATGGTAATGTGGCTCACTCGGGATAAGTTGTCAGAGTCGGTACAGCCACCCGGTTTCTTCATGCATCGCGCCGACAGAAACAAACATCTTCCTGGTAAGAAGAAGGGCGGGGTGTATGCCTTATGATTAACAACTCATTGTGTATTCATAACAACATACAGGAACTCAAGTTCTTTATGCCACCTGACCTAGAATTCCTTACAATCAAATGTCGACCGCATTATCTTCCAAGAGAATTCTCTTTGATCATAGTCACAGCCGTGTATATCCCCCCAAGCAGATACCTCTTCGGCCCTGAAAGAACTTCACTGGACTATGTAAACTAGAAACCATACATCCTGAGGCTGTATTTATTGTAGCTGTGGATTTTAACGAAGCTAACCTAAGATCAATACTCCATAAATTCTATCAGCATATCGAATGCGTGACACGAGCTGGCAAATTTCTGGATCATTGCTACTTGAACTTCCGCGATGCATACAAAGCTCTCCCCCGCCCTGCCTTCGGGCAAATCTGACCATTTCTCCATTTTGTTGATCTCAGCCTAAATACAGGACTAAAACAGGAAACGCCCATGCTCAAGTCAATACAATGCTGGTCTGACCAATTGGATTCCATGCTTCAAGATTGCTTTGATCACGTGGACTGGGATATGTTCCAGGTAGCCTCAGACAACAACGTTGATGTATACGCTGACTCGGTAAGCGAGTTTATTAGCAAGTGCTTCGGAGATGTCGTACCCGCTGTGACGATATAAACCTTCCCTAACCAGAAACCGTGGAATAATGGCAGCATTCGCACAAAACTGAAAGCGCGAACCACCGCTTTTAATCATGGCAAGGCTACCGGAAACACGACCGAATACAAACAGTGTAGCTATTCCCTCCGCAAAGCAATCAAACAAGCAAAGCTTCAGTATAGAGACAAAGTAGAGTCACAATTCAATGGCTCAAACACGATATGTATGTGGCAGGATCTACAGTCAATCAGGGATTACAAAAAGAAAACCAGCCTGTCGTGGACATCGACATCTTGCTCCCAGACAAATTAAACAACTTCTTTGCTCGCTTTGAGGACAATACAGTGCCACTGACACAGCCCTCTACCAAAGCCTGTGGGCTCTCCTTCTCTGTGGCCAACGTGAATAAAACATTTAAACGCGTTAACCCTTGCAAGGCTACCGGCCCAGACGGAATCCCTAGCCGCGTCCTCAGAGCATGCACAGACCAACTGGCTGGTGTGTTTACGGACATATTAAACCAATATTCATCCCTATCCCAGTCTGTTGTCCCCACATGCTTCAATATGGCCACCATTGTTCTTGTTCCCAATAATGCTAAGGTAACTGAACTAAATGACTATCGCCTCATTGCACTCACTTATGTCATCATGAAGTGATTTGAGAGGCTAGTCAAGGATCATATCACCTCCAACTTACCTGATACCCTAGACCCACACCAATTTGCTTAACGCCCTGATAGGTCCACTGACGATGCAATCGCCATCACACTGCACACTGCCCTATCCCAACTGGACAAGCAACAGCACCTCTTCAACCTCAGGAGGCTGAAGAAATTTGGCTTGTCCTAAAACATTCACAAACTTTTACAGATGCACAATCAAGAGCCTTCTGTCGGGCTGTATAGCTACCTGGTACTGCAATTGCACCGCACTCAAACAGAAGGCTCTCCAGAGGGTAGTGCCTCATCCCAAAGGCAACAATCTGGGGGGCAAACTACCTGCCCTCCAGGACACCTCCAGCACCCGATGTCACAGGAAGGACAAAAAGATCATCAAGGACAACAACCATCCGAGCCACTGCCTGTTCACCCCGCTATCATCCAGGAGGCGAGGTCAGTACATGTGCATCGAAGCTGGGGCCGAGAGACTGAAAAACAGCTTCTATCTCAAGGCCATCAGACTGTTAATTAAACAGCCATCACTAACATGGACAGGCTGCTGCCAACATATAGACTCAAATCTCTCAAATTGACTTAATAAAGGTATCACCAGTCAATTTAAATAACGCCACTTAAGTAATGTTTACATATCCTTCATTACTCATCTGATATGTGTACATACTGTATTCTATACCATCTACTGCATCTTGCCTATGCCGCACGGCCATCGCTCATCCGTATATTCATATGTACATATTCTATTCATCCCTTTACATTTGTGTGTATAAGGTAGTTGTTGTAGATTTGTTAGATTACTTGTTAGATATTACTGCATAGTCAGAACTAGAAGCACAAGCATTTTGCTACACTCCCATTAATATCTGGTAACCATGTGTATGTGACCAATAACATTTGATTTGATTCTATAGATTAGTATAACAGAGAAATTGTGGAAATATCTTATTTTATCGTATTTTTCAAATAAAACAATAGGCTAGTTAATCGATAGCTTAGCTGACAGCTATGGGAATTAACAATGTAACTTTATAATATGTATTAAACCTTGTTAAATGATAATGCAGGTTGTGATCATTAGCCCGAGACACTCCTATACCACCCAACAAAAAAATTGTCCAGCCCATCTGGCATTTGCCAGAATTGCCAGATGGCCAATCCGCCCCTGTAAAGAGATACATTGTCCAAAGATGCACAAATGGTTCAACTTTGTTCTTCCAGAATATAGTGCATGATTTTTGCTCATCCCCTTCCTCCCATTCTCTTTCACCTAGGTCTACTAGGGTGTAATAGGATTGGGTGTTGCTCTGACCCTGCTCTTTGTGTTGCTGTCTCTCTCTGCTCTCTCAGTGTGCCTGATCCTGATCCTGAGACCCTCACAACACACAGGAGCTTTCACCAGGGTTTCAACAGGCATTTACCAAGGTTTCCCAACCCTTTAATAACAACCGGCTGGTTCTCCTTCTATAAAAACTGGTGTCAGTTTACCCTCTAAGCCAGGGACTAGTCAGCAACTGGTTAGCAACGTCCCAGGGAGGGATGGTCACTGTTGAGGCATGATGTGACTGGAGTCTCAGTCTAACTTTCATTTATTATTAAATGGAGGTCACCACCCCATTACACACCACACACACAAACACACAAACCTCTCTGCTTTAGATCTCTGACCCAGATGAGGGTGTCAGTTACCCCAGAGAAGCCTTTCACTTCCTGGGTCACTCTCCCTGGTGACCTCACTCTCCCAAAGGTCAAATCTGGTTATTTAACAACTAGATAAAGAGAAAGTAGAGCACAATGGGAAATAAAGAGAGTGGTTTGTGGAGAACTAAGGGTTGAATAATAGGTATTAAAACTGCACTTTTCTCAAGAACTCTCTCTCTCTCAATTCAATTCAAAGGGCTTTATTGGCATGGGAAACACATGTTAACATTGCCAAAGCAAGTGAAATAGATAATAAACAAAAGAGAAATAAACAATAAAAAATGAACATTAAACATTAGAGTCACATGTTTCAAAGGAATATACACATTATGGCTATGTACAGTGTTATAATGATGTGCAAATAGTTAAAGTACAAAAGGCAAATTAAATGAACATAAATATGGGTTGGATTCTCTCTGTCTCTCTCTCTCTCTCTCTCTCTCATGACTTCCTCTGTCAAAGGCCACAGGTATGTGTTTATACTCTAGCTGTAGATATACAGAGTTCAGCAAAATACAGTGTTTCACATATTATCCAGAGCATTCACCTTGAGATAGCTAGGTGAGACGCATCAAGATCTCACGGGTTGCTCCTCCTGCTCTGCTTCGTTCTGTTTCTCCAAACGTCAAATTTCGAAGTTAAGGGTTAAGGTTTGTGACAGGATTAAAACAAAAACATTTAACTACGGATCTGGAGTCATGGGATGGACCTAAGCTGGACCTAAGATGGACCTAAGATGGACCTAAGTTTAGCAAAAATAGCTTTAAAAAATCATAAAATCTGAATTTTAATGTTTTACACACACACACACACACTTCAAATACTGTAGATCTATGACTTGGCCTCATCCCAAAGGCAACAATCTGTATACTGTAACTCCTAACTATCAGAAGCACTAACCTCATGAAATCACATAGCTGTCTCCAGCTGTGAAGGTTCCCTGCATGAACCACACTCAGTGTGAAAACAACAATATTAGCCCAGCTCCAGCCAGCCTGGCTTCCCTTGCTGTGTTTTCCTTATCCAAGCCAGAGTCATTGGGCTTGTGTGGGGAGCTGTCTGAGGCACACACATAGGTGCGGACGCACAAACGAGAACACACACAGGCAGACTCAGAATCTGAATACACACACAGCTGGACTCAATTTGGATTATTCCCCTGTTTTCTGGGGGCACTGAACCATGTCACTCCTCGCTGTCACCTCAGCCCTACTAGACAGATTTACTGTGGACATCTCCCTGACCACACACACACACACACACACACACACACACACACACACACACACACACACACACACACACACACACACACACACACACACACACACACACACACACACACACACACACTCACACACACAGGGCTGAAGCATTAGGAACTGGTCTGAGTGGCAGTGTGAGTGGGTAGCAGGAATGAGTGAGGAGGTCTTTAAGAGTCCTGTGGTGAGGCTTTTCCCTCCCCGGCCCTTGCCTCCCAGCCTCCCAGCCTCCCAGCCCCCCAGCCTCCCAGCCCCCCAGCCTCCCAGCCTCCCAGCCAATCTAGAATGTGTTATATTTACACCCTGCCCTTAATGTGGTGTGTGTGTGTGTGTGTTTGTAGTCGCCTAAGAGAGACATGGTATTATGGACATGGACATATGTTATGGTATTCATTCTACTCTGCCTCTCTCTCAGTCTCTGTGGCCCACTATTCCTATTCTCACTCTTTCTATTTCACGCTCCCTTTCTCTCATCTGACACCTTTTCTCTCTCTCTTTCTCTCTCTCTCCCTGCTCTCTGTATCTCTCTGGTCACATGTCAGACCTAGGGGACAGAGAGAAGGATCTCTGCAGGATGAGGTCACAGCTCTGGCATTCCCAATGGGCTGGGACTTCTAGGGAAAACCACAGCACTCCAATCTGGCCAGCCATCCCCAATTACCAGCAGCAACCTGGGACTGAGGGCCTGCCTGGCTCCAGCCTAGCAGATGACAGGAGGAGACCTCACACAAGCACGCAAGCGCGTGCACACACACACACACACACACACACACACACACACTATCCTAAGTCCTCTGCAGAACTGAAATAGGTGTTTGAAGCTTGGTCAGTATCCCCTAGGGAGAGGAGTGGGAGACAAGAAGGGTAGGAAGAATGTGAGTAAAGGGAAGTAGGACCGAGGAGAGGGAAGGAGTACAGTAGAGTAGAACAGTAGGAAGGATGTGAGTAAAGGAAGTAGGACCGAGGAGAGGGAAGTCGTACAGTAGAACAGTAGGAAGGATGTGAGTAAAGGGAAGGAGGACCGAGGAGAGGGAAGGAGGACCGAGGAGAGGGAAGGAGTACAGTAGAACAGTAGGAATGATGTGAGTAAAGGAAATTAGGACCGAGGAGAGGGAAGGAGGACCGAGGAGAGGGAAGGAGTACAGTAGAACAGTAGGAATGATGTGAGTAAAGGAAATTAGGACCGAGGAGAGGGAAGGAGGACCGAGGAGAGGGAAGGAGTACAGTAGAACAGTAGGAAGGATGTGAGTAAAGGGAAGTAGGACCGAGGAGAGGGAAGGAGTACAGTAGAACAGTATGAAGGATGTGAGTAAAGGGAAGGAGGACCGAGGAGAGGGAAGGAGGACCGAGGAGAGGGAAGGAGTACAGTAGAACAGTAGGAATGATGTGAGTAAAGGAAATTAGGACCGAGGAGAGGGAAGGAGGACCGAGGAGAGGGAAGGAGTACAGTAGAACAGTAGGAAGGATGTGAGTAAAGGGAAGTAGGACCGAGGAGAGGGAAGGAGTACAGTAGAACAGTAGGAAGGATGTGAGTAAAGGGAAGTAGGACCGAGGAGAGGGAAGGAGTAGAGTAGAACAGTAGGAAGGATGTGAGTAAAGGGAAGTAGGACCGAGGAGAGGGAAGGAGTAGAGTAGAACAGTAGGAAGGATGTGAGTAAAGGAAGTAGGACCGAGGAGAGGGAAGGAGGACCGAAGAGAGGGAAGGAGGACCGAGGAGAGGGAAGGAGGACCGAGGAGAGGGAAGGAGTAGAGTAGAACAGTAGGAAGGATGTGAGTAAAGGGAAGTAGGACCGAGGAGAGGGAAGGAGTAGAGTAGAACAGTAGGAAGGATGTGAGTAAAGGAAGTAGGACCGAGGAGAGGGAAGTAGTACAGTAGAACAGTAGGAAGGATGTGAGTAAAGGGAAGTAGGACCGAGGAGAGGGAAGGAGGACCGAGGAGAGGGAAGGTGTAGAGTAGAACAGTAGGAAGGATGTGAGTAAAGGGAAGTAGGACCGAGCAGAGGGAAGGTGTAGAGTAGAACAGTAGGAAGGATGTGAGTAAAGGGAAGTAGGACCGAGGAGAGGGAAGGAGGACCGAGGAGAGGGAAGGAGTAGAGTAGAACAGTAGGAAGGATGTGAGTAAAGGGAAGTAGGACCGAGGAGAGGGAAGTAGTACAGTAGAACAGTAGGAAGGATGTGAGTAAAGGAAGTAGGACCGATGAGAGGGAAGGAGTACAGTAGAACAGTAGGAAGGATGTGATTAAAGGAAGTAGGACCGAGGAGAGGGAAGGAGTACAGTAGAACAGTAGGAAGGATGTGAGTAAAGGAAGTAGGACCGAGGAGAGGGAAGGAGTACAGTAGAACAGTAGGAAGGATGTGAGTAAATGGAATTAGGACCGAGGAGAGGGAAGGAGTACAGTAGAACAGTAGGAAGGATGTGAGTAAAGGAAGTAGGACCGAGGAGAGGGAAGGAGTACAGTAGAACAGTAGGAAGGATGTGAGTAAAGGGAATTAGGACCGAGGAGAGGGAAGGAGTACAGTAGAACAGTAGGAAGGATGTGAGTAAAGGGAATTAGGACCGAGGAGAGGGAAGGAGTACAGTAGAACAGTAGGAAGGATGTGAGTAAAGGAAGTAGGACCGAGGAGAGGGAAGGAGTACAGTAGAACAGTATGAAGGATTTGAGTAAAGGGAAGTAGGACCGAGAAGAGGGAAGGAGTACAGTAGAACAGTAGGAAGGATGTGAGTAAAGGGAAGTAGGACCGAGGAGAGGGAAGGAGTACAGTAGAACAGTAGGAAGGATGTGAGTAAAGGGAATTAGGACCGAGGAGAGGGAAGGAGTACAGTAGAACAGTAGGAAGGATGTGAGTAAAGGGAATTAGGACCGAGGAGAGGGAAGGAGTACAGTAGAACAGTAGGAAGGATGTGAGTAAAGGGAATTAGGACCGAGGAGAGGGAAGGAGTACAGTAGAACAGTATGAAGGATTTGAGTAAAGGGAAGTAGGACCGAGAAGAGGGAAGGAGTACAGTAGAACAGTAGGAAGGATGTGAGTAAAGGGAAGTAGGACCGAGGAGAGGGAAGGAGTACAGTAGAACAGTAGGAAGGATGTGAGTAAAGGGAATTAGGACCGAGGAGAGGGAAGGAGTACAGTAGAACAGTAGGAAGGATGTGAGTAAAGGGAAGTAGGACCGAGGAGAGGGAAGGAGTACAGTAGAACAGTAGGAAGGATGTGAGTAAAGGAAGTAGGACCGAGGAGAGGGAAGGAGTACAGTAGAACAGTAGGAAGGATGTGAGTAAAGGGAAGTAGGACCGAGGAGAGGGAAGGAGTACAGTAGAACAGTAGGAAGGATGTGAGTAAAGGAAGTAGGACCGAGGAGAGGGAAGGAGGACCGAGGAGAGGGAAGGAGTACAGTAGAACAGTAGGAAGGATGTGAGTAAAGGGAAGTAGGACCGAGGAGAGGGAAGGAGTACAGTAGAACAGTATGAAGGATGTGAGTAAAGGGAAGTAGGACCGAGGAGAGGGAAGGAGTACAGTAGAACAGTAGGAAGGATGTGAGTAAAGGGAAGTAGGACCGAGGAGAGGGAAGGAGTACAGTAGAACAGTAGGAAGGATGTGAGTAAAGGCAGTAGGACCGAGGAGAGGGAAGGAGTACAGTAGAACAGTAGGAAGGATGTGAGTAAAGGAAGTAGGACCGAGGAGAGGGAAGGAGTACAGTAGAACAGTATGAAGGATGTGAGTAAAGGAAGTAGGACCGAGGAGAGGGAAGGAGTACAGTAGAACAGTATGAAGGATTTGAGTAAAGGGAAGTAGGACCGAGAAGAGGGAAGGAGTACAGTAGAACAGTAGGAAGGATGTGAGTAAAGGGAAGTAGGACCGAGGAGAGGGAAGGAGTACAGTAGAACAGTAGGAAGGATGTGAGTAAAGGGAATTAGGACCGAGGAGAGGGAAGGAGTACAGTAGAACAGTAGGAAGGATGTGAGTAAAGGGAATTAGGACCGAGGAGAGGGAAGGAGTACAGTAGAACAGTAGGAAGGATGTGAGTAAAGGGAATTAGGACCGAGGAGAGGGAAGGAGTACAGTAGAACAGTATGAAGGATTTGAGTAAAGGGAAGTAGGACCGAGAAGAGGGAAGGAGTACAGTAGAACAGTAGGAAGGATGTGAGTAAAGGGAAGTAGGACCGAGGAGAGGGAAGGAGTACAGTAGAACAGTAGGAAGGATGTGAGTAAAGGGAATTAGGACCGAGGAGAGGGAAGGAGTACAGTAGAACAGTAGGAAGGATGTGAGTAAAGGGAAGTAGGACCGAGGAGAGGGAAGGAGTACAGTAGAACAGTAGGAAGGATGTGAGTAAAGGAAGTAGGACCGAGGAGAGGGAAGGAGTACAGTAGAACAGTAGGAAGGATGTGAGTAAAGGGAAGTAGGACCGAGGAGAGGGAAGGAGTACAGTAGAACAGTAGGAAGGATGTGAGTAAAGGAAGTAGGACCGAGGAGAGGGAAGGAGGACCGAGGAGAGGGAAGGAGTACAGTAGAACAGTAGGAAGGATGTGAGTAAAGGGAAGTAGGACCGAGGAGAGGGAAGGAGTACAGTAGAACAGTATGAAGGATGTGAGTAAAGGGAAGTAGGACCGAGGAGAGGGAAGGAGTACAGTAGAACAGTAGGAAGGATGTGAGTAAAGGGAAGTAGGACCGAGGAGAGGGAAGGAGTACAGTAGAACAGTAGGAAGGATGTGAGTAAAGGCAGTAGGACCGAGGAGAGGGAAGGAGTACAGTAGAACAGTAGGAAGGATGTGAGTAAAGGAAGTAGGACCGAGGAGAGGGAAGGAGTACAGTAGAACAGTATGAAGGATGTGAGTAAAGGAAGTAGGACCGAGGAGAGGGAAGGAGTACAGTAGAACAGTATGAAGGATGTGAGTAAAGGAAGTAGGACCGAGGAGAGGGAAGGAGGACCGAGGAGAGGGAAGGAGTACAGTAGAACAGTAGGAAGGATGTGAGTAAAGGGAAGTAGGACCGAGGAGAGGGAAGGAGTACAGTAGAACAGTATGAAGGATGTGAGTAAAGGGAAGTAGGACCGAGGAGAGGGAAGGAGTACAGTAGAACAGTAGGAAGGATGTGAGTAAAGGGAAGTAGGACCGAGGAGAGGGAAGGAGTACAGTAGAACAGTAGGAAGGATGTGAGTAAAGGCAGTAGGACCGAGGAGAGGGAAGGAGTACAGTAGAACAGTAGGAAGGATGTGAGTAAAGGAAGTAGGACCGAGGAGAGGGAAGGAGTACAGTAGAACAGTATGAAGGATGTGAGTAAAGGAAGTAGGACCGAGGAGAGGGAAGGAGTACAGTAGAACAGTATGAAGGATGTGAGTAAAGGAAGTAGGACCGAGGAGAGGGAAGGAGGACCGAGGAGAGGGAAGGAGTAGAGTAGAACAGTAGGAAGGATGTGAGTAAAGGAAGTAGGACCGAGGAGAGGGAAGGAGGACCGAGGAGAGGGAAGGAGTACCGAGGAGAGGGAAGGAGTACAGTAGAACAGTAGGAAGGATGTGAGTAAAGGAAGTAGGACCGAGGAGAGGGAAGGAGGACCGAGGAGAGGGAAGGAGGACCGAGGAGAGGGAAGGAGTACAGTAGAACAGTAGGAAGGATGTGAGTAAAGGAAGTAGGACTGAGGAGAGGGAAGGAGTACAGTAGAACAGTAGGAAGGATGTGAGTAAAGGAAGTAGGACCGAGGAGAGGGAAGTAGTACAGTAGAACAGTAGGAAGGATGTGAGTAAAGGAAGTAGGACCGAGGAGAGGGAAGTAGTACAGTAGAACAGTAGGAAGGATGTGAGTAAAGGAAGTAGGACCGAGGAGAGGGAAGGAGTACAGTAGAACAGTAGGAAGGATGTGAGTAAAGGAAGTAGGACCGAGGAGAGGGAAGGAGTACAGTAGAACAGTAGGAAGGATGTGAGTAAAGGGAATTAGGACCGAGGAGAGGGAAGGAGTACAGTAGAACAGTAGGAAGGATGTGAGTAAAGGGAATTAGGACCGAGGAGAGGGAAGGAGTACAGTAGAACAGTAGGAAGGATGTGAGTAAAGGAAGTAGGACCGAGGAGAGGGAAGGAGGACCGAGGAGAGGGAAGGAGTACCGAGGAGAGGGAAGGAGTACAGTAGAACAGTAGGAAGGATGTGAGTAAAGGAAGTAGGACCGAGGAGAGGGAAGGAGTACAGTAGAACAGTAGGAAGGATGTGAGTAAATGGAATTAGGACCGAGGAGAGGGAAGGAGTACAGTAGAACAGTAGGAAGGATGTGAGTAAAGGAAGTAGGACCGAGGAGAGGGAAGGAGTACAGTAGAACAGTAGGAAGGATGTGAGTAAAGGGAATTAGGACCGAGGAGAGGGAAGGAGTACAGTAGAACAGTAGGAAGGATGTGAGTAAAGGGAATTAGGACCGAGGAGAGGGAAGGAGTACAGTAGAACAGTAGGAAGGATGTGAGTAAAGGAAGTAGGACCGAGGAGAGGGAAGGAGTACAGTAGAACAGTATGAAGGATTTGAGTAAAGGGAAGTAGGACCGAGAAGAGGGAAGGAGTACAGTAGAACAGTAGGAAGGATGTGAGTAAAGGGAAGTAGGACCGAGGAGAGGGAAGGAGTACAGTAGAACAGTAGGAAGGATGTGAGTAAAGGGAATTAGGACCGAGGAGAGGGAAGGAGTACAGTAGAACAGTAGGAAGGATGTGAGTAAAGGGAATTAGGACCGAGGAGAGGGAAGGAGTACAGTAGAACAGTAGGAAGGATGTGAGTAAAGGGAATTAGGACCGAGGAGAGGGAAGGAGTACAGTAGAACAGTAGGAAGGATGTGAGTAAAGGAAGTAGGACCGAGGAGAGGGAAGGAGTACAGTAGAACAGTATGAAGGATTTGAGTAAAGGGAAGTAGGACCGAGAAGAGGGAAGGAGTACAGTAGAACAGTAGGAAGGATGTGAGTAAAGGGAAGTAGGACCGAGGAGAGGGAAGGAGTACAGTAGAACAGTAGGAAGGATGTGAGTAAAGGGAATTAGGACCGAGGAGAGGGAAGGAGTACAGTAGAACAGTAGGAAGGATGTGAGTAAAGGGAAGTAGGACCGAGGAGAGGGAAGGAGTACAGTAGAACAGTAGGAAGGATGTGAGTAAAGGAAGTAGGACCGAGGAGAGGGAAGGAGTACAGTAGAACAGTAGGAAGGATGTGAGTAAAGGGAAGTAGGACCGAGGAGAGGGAAGGAGTACAGTAGAACAGTAGGAAGGATGTGAGTAAAGGAAGTAGGACCGAGGAGAGGGAAGGAGGACCGAGGAGAGGGAAGGAGTACAGTAGAACAGTAGGAAGGATGTGAGTAAAGGGAACTAGGACCGAGGAGAGGGAAGGAGTACAGTAGAACAGTATGAAGGATGTGAGTAAAGGGAAGTAGGACCGAGGAGAGGGAAGGAGTACAGTAGAACAGTAGGAAGGATGTGAGTAAAGGGAAGTAGGACCGAGGAGAGGGAAGGAGTACAGTAGAACAGTAGGAAGGATGTGAGTAAAGGCAGTAGGACCGAGGAGAGGGAAGGAGTACAGTAGAACAGTAGGAAGGATGTGAGTAAAGGAAGTAGGACCGAGGAGAGGGAAGGAGTACAGTAGAACAGTATGAAGGATGTGAGTAAAGGAAGTAGGACCGAGGAGAGGGAAGGAGTACAGTAGAACAGTATGAAGGATGTGAGTAAAGGAAGTAGAACCGAGGAGAGGGAAGGAGGACCGAGGAGAGGGAAGGAGTAGAGTAGAACAGTAGGAAGGATGTGAGTAAAGGAAGTAGGACCGAGGAGAGGGAAGGAGGACCGAGGAGAGGGAAGGAGTACCGAGGAGAGGGAAGGAGTACAGTAGAACAGTAGGAAGGATGTGAGTAAAGGAAGTAGGACCGAGGAGAGGGAAGGAGGACCGAGGAGAGGGAAGGAGGACCGAGGAGAGGGAAGGAGTACAGTAGAACAGTAGGAAGGATGTGAGTAAAGGAAGTAGGACTGAGGAGAGGGAAGGAGTACAGTAGAACAGTAGGAAGGATGTGAGTAAAGGAAGTAGGACCGAGAAGAGGGAAGTAGTACAGTAGAACAGTAGGAAGGATGTGAGTAAAGGAAGTAGGACCGAGGAGAGGGAAGTAGTACAGTAGAACAGTAGGAAGGATGTGAGTAAAGGAAGTAGGACCGAGGAGAGGGAAGGAGTACAGTAGAACAGTAGGAAGGATGTGAGTAAAGGAAGTAGGACCGAGGAGAGGGAAGGAGTACAGTAGAACAGTAGGAAGGATGTGAGTAAAGGGAATTAGGACCGAGGAGAGGGAAGGAGTACAGTAGAACAGTAGGAAGGATGTGAGTAAAGGGAATTAGGACCGAGGAGAGGGAAGGAGTACAGTAGAACAGTAGGAAGGATGTGAGTAAAGGAAGTAGGACCGAGGAGAGGGAAGGAGGACCGAGGAGAGGGAAGGAGTACCGAGGAGAGGGAAGGAGTACAGTAGAACAGTAGGAAGGATGTGAGTAAAGGAAGTAGGACCGAGGAGAGGGAAGGAGTACAGTAGAACAGTAGGAAGGATGTGAGTAAAGGGAATTAGGACCGAGGAGAGGGAAGGAGTACAATAGAACAGTAGGAAGGATTTGAGTAAAGGAAGTAGGACCGAGAAGAGGGAAGGAGTACAGTAGAACAGTATGAAGGATGTGAGTAAAGGGAATTAGGACCGAGGAGAGGGAAGGAGTACAGTAGAACAGTAGGAAGGATGTGAGTAAAGGAAGTAGGACCGAGGAGAGGGAAGGAGTACAGTAGAACAGTATGAAGGATGTGAGTAAAGGGAAGTAGGACCGAGGAGAGGGAAGGAGTACAGTAGAACAGTAGGAAGGATGTGAGTAAAGGGAAGTAGGACCAAGGAGAGGGAAGGAGTACAGTAGAACAGTAGGAAGGATGTGAGTAAAGGGAAGTAGGACCGAGGAGAGGGAAGGAGTACAGTAGAACAGTAGGAAGGATGTGAGTAAAGGGAAGTAGGACCGACGAGAGGGAAGGAGTACAGTAGAACAGTAGGAAGGATGTGAGTAAAGGGAAGGAGTACCGAGGAGAGGGAAGGAGTACAGTAGAACAGTAGGAAGGATGTGAGTAAAGGAAGTAGGACCGAGGAGAGGGAAGGAGTACAGTAGAACAGTAGGAAGGATGTGAGTAAAGGGAATTAGGACCGAGGAGAGGGAAGGAGTACAGTAGAACAGTAGGAAGGATGTGAGTAAAGGGAAGTAGGACCGAGGAGAGGGAAGGAGTACAGTAGAACAGTAGGAAGGATGTGAGTAAAGGAAGTAGGACCGAGGAGAGGGAAGGAGTACAGTAGAACAGTAGGAAGGATGTGAGTAAAGGGAAGTAGGACCGAGGAGAGGGAAGGAGTACAGTAGAACAGTAGGAAGGATGTGAGTAAAGGGAAGTAGGACCGAGGAGAGGGAAGGAGTACAGTAGAACAGTAGGAAGGATGTGAGTAAAGGGAAGTAGGACCGAGGAGAGGGAAGGAGTACAGTAGAACAGTAGGAAGGATGTGAGTAAAGGAAGTAGGACCGAGGAGAGGGAAGGAGGACCGAGGAGAGGGAAGGAGTACAGTAGAACAGTAGGAAGGATGTGAGTAAAGGGAAGTAGGACCGAGGAGAGGGAAGGAGTACAGTAGAACAGTATGAAGGATGTGAGTAAAGGGAAGTAGGACCGAGGAGAGGGAAGGAGTACAGTAGAACAGTAGGAAGGATGTGAGTAAAGGGAATTAGGACCGAGGAGAGGGAAGGAGTACAGTAGAACAGTAGGAAGGATGTGAGTAAAGGGAAGTAGGACCGAGGAGAGGGAAGGAGTACAGTAGAACAGTAGGAAGGATGTGAGTAAAGGGAAGTAGGACCGAGGAGAGGGAAGGAGTAGAGTAGAACAGTAGGAAGGATGTGAGTAAAGGAAGTAGGACCGAGGAGAGGGAAGGAGTACAGTAGAACAGTAGGAAGGATGTGAGTAAAGGAAGTGGGACCGAGGAGAGGGAAGGAGGACCGAGGAGAGGGAAGGAGTAGAGTAGAACAGTAGGAAGGATGTGAGTAAAGGAAGTAGGACCGAGGAGAGGGAAGGAGGACCGAGGAGAGGGAAGGAGTACCGATGAGAGGGAAGGAGTACAGTAGAACAGTAGGAAGGATGTGAGTAAAGGAAGTAGGACCGAGGAGAGGGAAGGAGTACAGTAGAACAGTAGGAAGGATGTGAGTAAAGGAAGTAGGACCGAGGAGAGGGAAGTAGTACAGTAGAACAGTAGGAAGGATGTGAGTAAAGGAAGTAGGACCGAGGAGAGGGAAGGAGTACAGTAGAACAGTAGGAAGGGGAATGCGGGATACCTAGTCAGTTATTCAACTGAAATCTCTTCCCCATTTACCATTTAATCCAACCCCTCTGAATCAGAGAGGGGGGCGGGGGGGTCTGCCTTAATCGACATCCACGTCATTGGCGCAGGTGGGGTACAGTGAGTTAACTGCCTTGCTCAGGGGTAGAACAACATATTTTTATCTTGTCAGCTTAGGGATTCGATCCCGAAACCTTTCGGTTACTGGCCCAAAGCTCCTACCTGCCAGGAGAAGCGGAAGGTTGGAGAAGTGAGGAGGAGAGTGGGTGAGGAGGGGGAAGACTGGTCATAGTGTCAACATGAAAATGTTAGCGTAAAATAAAACTGTCTCCAGGTTGCCATGGTGATGTGAGGAGAACACAGACAGGCCCACCCACCCAGGGTCAGGGACCAGAGACCCGGGTAGTGGTGACTAGTGACACAGCAGCGTCCTTTCCTTTCCTCTCCCCTTCCCTTCCCTCTCATCTCCTCTCCTCTGCTCTGACTAACCACTCTGCTCTGGCTGGACATCCTCTGGAGAGGAGAGGCTATTTACAGACAGGCTCCCACATCCCCCCTCCCTCCCACATCCCCAGTGGACCCCATGTATATCCCCCTGTCCTATCCCCCCACAGACATTAAGAAATAAAAAGCAAATAAATAAAGACAACACTGGTGCATAAAACCACAGATGAATACACACACACACACACACACACACACACACACACACACACACACACACACACACACACACACACACACACACACACACACACACACACACACACACACACACACACAGCCTGTAAAACCACAGATTAACACACACACACACACACACACACACACACACACACACACACACACACACACACACACACACACACACACACACACACACACACACACACACACACACACACACACACACACACACACACACACACACACACACAGCCTGTAAAACCACAGATGAATACACACACACACACAGCCTGTAAAACCACAGGGCTCCAGGGACAAAAGCCTTGTCATGCTCTGGTGGGATCCTGCTTCTAATCCACAAGGCTTTAGGGGCTGCAGACAGTGGATAGAAACACAGATAAACACACCGTGGAAACACACACACAGTACACACACACAGAGGACACCCACAGACAGTGGTCTGTTGTAGTGCGGTAGGGCTGCCTGGGTGTTAAGCAGGCTGCAGAGCTACGGGCGACAGGTTTCTAGAGGGGAGATGGCTCACTAAGCCTAATCACACAGGGGAATGCTGTCTGGGGCACCTGACCCCCAAACCCCTGTGTGTATGTGTGTGTTTGCGTGTGTGTGTACGCGTGCATGTGCGTATGTGCTTGTCTGTGTGTGTCTCCAGTCTGGACAAGATCAGTCATAATTGAGGCTTATCACCCTGAGTGGGGCAGGAGGAGAGGTGCCAGGCCGGGATCCAGTACATCTGACGGGGCAGAGGGAAAGAGAGAGAGAGAGTGTGTGTTGAGAGGTTGGGGGGCAGAGAGACATGAGTCATCGCTATGCTTATAGACAGAGACACATATGCTGCTGACGCACACTGATCAGAGATCAAACCCATACACATACTAGGACACCGACTCACACTAAATCATCTGTTTCATTACTCAATCATCTCCCATACTAGATGTAGGTAGGTTAGAACCTGCTGAAGATGTTGAAGACAAACTGATGTTTCAGACATAGTGCTTATAGCAGAGGGACTGATAGAAACTGAGGTATGTAAGGGGAGGGGAGGATAGTCTGTGTGTCTGTCTGTCTGTCTGTCTGTCTGTCTGTCTGTCTGTGTGTCTGTCTGTCTGTGTGTCTGTCTGTCTGTCTGTCTGTCTGTCTGTCTGTCTGTCTGTCTGTCTGTCTGTATGTCTGTCTGTCTGTGTATTGACGTGTTGTCTGATGTAGAGGTCATTAACTAATCATTGGAACATCATAAGCTGTCCAAGTCATACCAGTCTGCAAGAGGTGAGCACATTGAAATAGGTTATTTTCTGAAATTAATGTATTTTTCTTTCAGTTTTCTCTGAATATGCTGTATAAGAGGCGGCAACTGTATTATGGACGCATTGGATACTGACACAAAGCCACTCCCATACTGTGTCTGAATCACAACCGTGAACCTTGTTGGGGATCTTTTGAGAAAAGCAGTGACCAACGTCTAGACTGATCCCTGTTTGTGCTGACAAAAGCAGTTGGCAAGGCAGCACAAAAATACCTGGGACCAGGCTAAACAACTTCACAGGTACCTTTGAGAGGAAGTGTGTAGGTACAGAATGGTATGTCGACTGAGGAATGCTGATGTGTTGAGACCCCCAGCCATCCCAGCTATGCAGCGGTACTTACTGTTAAAACACTGAGCTATGTTCTCTACAGATGTAGGATCTTAATTTGAGTCAGTTTTCTACAACAGAAAATTAATCCTACAGCAACAGGGAATGTAAATTATTATGTGGATTAAAGGTAACGGACAATTTTGTAGGGGTTGATATACATTTTTATGTAAGGGAAAATCAGGACTGAAATTTCAAAGTGGAAATTACAAACATAAGATGCCTTTTTAAACCTCAAATACACTATACGTTTTACATTTCCTGCATTTCAGGAAAGGTCTCCTGCAACAGGACGATCAAATGAAGATCGTACATCTGTATGTGTGGCATCACCGTTGAGCTGGACAGAGCCAGGCGCTTGGTCTGGGCTCTGGTTAGAATTGTGTGTGTGTGGGCTGAATTCCTACCCTCTACCCCACTGAGGCACCACCATATACTAGGTGGAAGTATATGGCCATATTGGATAGACCAATCCCTGTAGACATAAGAAGTGCTAAACGGTATGGCCGAAGGGGTTGATTTGGTACTCAGGGGTGGGGTGGTCTGGGTGGAGACAGACTCACCCTGAAGGTGCTGAACACTGGGACATGTGAACCATCACTAGCCTGTCCTCACCTCTGTCTTACACTACATGGAGTTACAGAGAGAGAACAGAGACTATAGACAGAGATACAGAGAGAGAGAGAGAGAGAGAGAGAGAGAGAGAGAGAGAGAGAGAGAGAGAGAGCGAGACAGAGAGAGAGACAGAGAGAGACAGAGAGAGAGACAGACAGACAGACAGGAGTTACAGAGAGAGAACAGAGACTATAGACAGAGATACAGAGAGAGAGAGAGAGAGAGAGAGAGAGACAGACAGAGAGAGAGCGAGAGAGAGAGAGAGAGAGAGATAGAGAGGAATGATGGAGGACCACAGTGTGTGACGGAGAGGTGCTGCATTATAACTCCCAGACAGTGTCCTGAGAATGCTATCATGGCGTTATAAGCACTGCGATATCATTATAACTCTCAGACAGTGTCCTGAGAATGCTATTATAGCGTGTAAGCACTGTGATATCATTATAACTCTCAGACAGTGTCCTGAGAATGCTATCATAGCGTGTAAGCACTGTGATATCATTATAACTCCCAAACAGTGTCCTGAGAATGCTATCATAGCGTTACAAGCACTGTGATATCATTGTAACACCGTTGTCTCAGGGTTCTCTTCTTCTCTCTTCTGTTGTAGATGTGTTCCAGATGTTTGTGATCCCTCTCTGAACCACAGGGATCTGACAAACTGTAGTCATGTGATCCACAGGAGAGAGCAGGACCAACCTCCTATCCTTCCTCATGCCTCTGTCTCCCACCATCATCTTTGATTTCTTCTGTTTCTTCATCCTCCCCACAGCTTGGCAATTTGGTGGTGGGGCATGTGTATGTGTGTGTGTGTGTGTGTGTGTGTGTGTGTGTGTGTGTGTGTGTGTGTGTGTGTGTGTGTGTGAGAGCGTGTTTTTGAGAGTGTGCGTATTTGTATGTGTGTTTGTGTTCTGTATGTGTGTTGGATTGGAAACAGGTCCCTCTCATTGCCAGTAAAGCGTCATTAATCACCCAGCCAGCTGATAGGCCTGGGTCTGGAAGTCTAAACCACAATCACTTATTGGTTATGAACATCCCGTATAACCATCTATCACCCATCTGGATTTTATTGTCCTCCTCTCAGTGTGTGTGTGCGTGTGTGTGTGCGTTTGCGTGTGTGTGTGTGTACTCATCTGGACCCCTGGGGGGAGTGGGAAAAGTTGAGAGAAAAGAGGGGGAAGAGAAATACAAAGAGTGAAGGAAGAGAGGAGAGGGAGAAATGGACAATCCCCTCTCTGCTAATTGCAAAACAAAGATGTGTTAAAACTCAAACTCCCGTCCATCCTTTTTAGTGGAAAAGCACACCAGAACCATCAGACAACGTTTTTGCAACATTCCACCAACGTTGTTTGGCTGCTCTGAAGCATCCCACCAAAGGGTCATATGCCAAACAGATGTGCTGATGAGCGGGATGTGGTGTTAGATTCCTTGGTGAGGATAAGCGGGATGTGGTGTTGGATTTCTTGGTGAGGATAAGCAGGATGTGGTGTTGGATTCCTAGGTGAGGATAAGAGGGGTGTGGTGTTGGATTCCTTGGTGAGGATAAGCAGGTGGGATGTGGTGTTGGATTCCTTGGTGAGGATAAGAGGGGTGTGGTGTTGGATTCCTTGGTGAGGATAAGAGGGGTGTGGTGTTGGATTCCTTGGTGAGGATAAGCAGGATGTGGTGTTGGATTCCTTGGTGAGGATAAGCAGGATGTGGTGTTGGATTCCTTGGTGAGGATAAGAGGGGTGTGTTGTTGGATTCCTTGGTGAGGATAAGAGGGGTGTAGTGTTGGATTCCGGGTTGCTTTGGAGGGTGCCGGGCAGTTGACCGGGGTAGGGGTAGCCAGGTGGAAAGCATGGCCAGCCGTAGAGAAATGCTTATTGAAATTCTCAATTATAGTGGATTTGTCAGTTGTAACAGTGTTTCCTAGCCTCAGAGCAGTGGGTAGCTGGGAGGAGGTACTCTTATTCTCCATGGACTTAACAGTGTCCCAGAACATTTTTTGAGTTTGTACTGCAGGATGCAAATTTCTGTTAAAAAAGCTAGCCTTTGCTTTTCTAACTGCCTGTGTATATTGGTTCCTAACTTCCCTGAAAAGTAGCATATCACGGGGAATATTCGATGCTAATGCAGAACGCCACAGGATGTTTTTGTGCTGGTCATTGGCAGACAGGTCTGGAGTGAACCAAGGGCTATATCTATTCCTGGTTCTACATTTTTTGAATGGGGCATGCCTATTTAAGATGGTAAGGAAGGCACTTTTAAAAAATAACCAGGCATCCTCTACTGTCGGGATGAGGTCAATGTCATTCCAGGATACCCTGGCCATATTGATTAGAAAGGCCTGTTTCAGGGAGCGTTTGACAGTGATGAAGGTCGGTCGTTTGGTCGCAGACCCATTACGGTTGCAGGCAATGAGGCAGTGATCGCTGAGATCTTGGTTGAAAACAGCAGAGGTGTATTTGGAGGGTGAGTTAGTTAGGATGATATCTATGAGGGTGCCCGTGTTTACAGAGATGGGGATATATCTGGTAGGTTCATTGATAAGTTGTGTGAGATTGAGGGCATCAAGCTTAGATTGTAGGATGGCTGGGGTGTTAAGCATGTCCCAGTTTAGGTCACCTAGCAGCACGAGTTCAGAAGATAGATGGGGGGCAATCAAATCACATATGGTGTCGAGGGCACAGCCGGGGGCAGAGGGTGGTCTACAGCAGGTGGCAACGGTGAGAGACTTGTTTCTGGAAAGGTTCATTTTTAGAAGTAGAAGCTCAAATTGTTTAGGTACAGACCTGGATAGTAAGACAGAACTCTGCAGGCTATCTTTGCAGTAAATTGCAACACCGCCCCCTTTGGCAGTTCTATCTCGTCGGAAAATGTTATAGTTAGGAATGGAAATTTCAAGGTTTTTGGTGGCTTCCTAAGCCAGGATTCAGACACGGCTAGGACATCCGGATTGGTGGAGTGTGCTAGGGCAGTGAATAAAACATAT